>NW_023270854.1:46459657-46721692 GCF_011800145.1 Mirounga leonina | reverse complement strand
TATCTATCTATCTATCTATCTATCTATCTATCTATCTATCTATCTATCTATTTATTTGAAAGAGTGAGAATGAGAGAGAGAGAAAGAGCGCACATGAGAGGGGGAGGGTCAGAGGGAGAAGCAGACTCCCCGCTGAGCAGGCAGCCTGATGCGGGGCTCGATCCCAAGACTCCAGGATCATGACCTGAGCCAAAGGCAGTCACTTAACCAACTGAGCCACCCAGGTGCCCCTAAATCATAAACTATTAGGTAAATAGGTTTTTTGGGGTCTGTGTGTATGCTATGATTGTAGAATTTTGATGGAAGAGGTTAAGACTGCTTTGAATGATTCCTGTATCCAAAAATGTTTCCTTTGTATTCTATCTTACTCATATCTAAAGGTGGCCTTATTTTGATGTGGAGATATGCAAACAGTTTTCAGGAAAATACATTTGTTCTGATTTTTCCAAATTTGGAGTTCTGGGATTTCCTATGAATTCCTTCACTATGTGATAATGGTATGTGTCTTTTGGAAATTATTTCTCCTACCTTTAGTATTGCCTTATGGTTTTCAGACTACCTTACAATTCCTAATTAGATTTTCTCCATGAGGTTGGATCATTTTTTCCAAGGATTGGTAAACAATCTGGGAACATTAATCTGAGCCCAGGGAGAGGTTTTTCCTCAAGATCAAAGAGCCAGTGTTTGACTGGGATAGAACTGGCTGAACTTTTTCAGTAATTGGTGTGACAGTTCTTCCTTCTGCAGAGAATAAGCCAAGGGGCTTCTTAGAGCAAAGAGGAACCTCTGTGACCAAGACTACTGGTTCTCAAAGTGTGGTTGAGAACCCATTGAGGTACCCAAGACCTTTCAGGAGGTCTACAAGCTTTGAGATTCTCCTTTTCCCCATAACAGATCTATGTGATGCCAGATTTTCTTTAAATACTTCAATCAAAACAATATGTCACAACAAATTAAATGCAGAAGCAGATAGGAGAATCCAACTGTCTTTATCAATGCACACTTTTAAAGAAACTTTAAAGATGTAAAGTAAAGCCACTATTCTCTGTACAATTTTTAAGTTTTGGAAAATATAGTAATTTTTCACAAAAATATGGTGTTTATGTTTAAACAGATGGGTTTATTATTATTTTAAGTGAATTAGTAATACATATTTTTAAATTTTCTCAACTTTTATATTTAATATAGACACATACCAACAGATATAATCCACATAAACAAAAGCTTTTAGAGGTTCTCAATTACTATTACAAGTGTGAAGGGGTCCTGAGACTAAAATTTGAGAATCATTGTCCCAGAGATTTTGGCTTCTAGTACCAGGTTTGGAACATTTACAAGTAGCTACTAGTTCTCAGAATTTATTTTTTTAAATATATGACTCTTACCATATTATGGTATGTAAAAAATATGGAGAGGAAACTCCCTTATTTTTTTCCCCAAGAAATGAAAGGATCTCACAGAATCTGAGTACTGCCTCTCTAACGAGATGCGCTCATCGTCCAAATGGCTCTACTGGGCTAGTTAATAAGGTGGGGGCGTCCTCTTCTGAAAGTCACTGTTGGATCTGTTACTTGGGGTCAGGGAATGTGGGAGGTGGAGAGAATGTGGGGGTAGAGATAATCCTCACTCATTAACACGTTAACACATTTAACACCTGTATTTGTTGTCATACCAGGATCTTTGGGAAATATATAGACTCTCAGGTTTCAAAATCCAAGCCAGATAACTCTTGAGGGAAGGGGTAGGAGCTCCTGGGGTCCACTGTGGGAGACATGCTGGGATTCATGAGTGGTATGGTGAAGAAGGGACCAAAGTCTCCCCTTGTCTCTTCCATACTTCTGTACTGTCTTGGCCATGGGCAAAAGAGTGATCAGGATGAACGAGAAAATTAAAAAGAGGGAGAATAATCAGGATAAAAGGAGACAGTGGAGATGGTGCAGGGGAAGGAGGTGCTATCACTCTACCGAATAGCTGCTCTGCTCTCAGTTCTGCAGCTGTGAGCTCTCTAAGACCTGGATCCAACCAACGGCTATGACACTCCCAGGAGACACTCTTGGCTTTTGGTCCTGGGAAGGCTTAGCACATGATGCTTGTTGCTCAAAATCAGATTTCTCGAAGATACAGACTTTAAGATGCTCTGTAGGTTGGTTAAAAATCAAGGGTATAATGATTAAGATGTGACAAAGGTTAATGAATAGATCTGGAGGAGAAAGAAAAGTGATTATTTGGTTTTGAACATGGTAAGCTTGAGAGTCTGCACCCAAAGAGAGTTGTCCAATAGGCAGTTAGAAATAGAATCTGGATCTTGGGAGAGGGGTGGATAGATGCTTGTTGCCTTCAGATCAGCATCATGTAAAGATGGTCAAGGTTGCAGATAGACGAGGCGACTTTAATAACTGTATCTCCTTTGCTTTAACAGCTTTTCCATGTGGCCTATCTTATCATCAAATTTGCAAATTCTCCTCGCCCTGATCTTTGGGTCTTAGAAAGATCTGTAGACTTTGGAAGCACCTACTCACCTTGGCAATATTTTGCTCGTAAGTAATCTTGCTTGCCATGCTATGCAGGGCTTTAATTATTTGCAACAGATCAACACTGGATTTAACTGGAAAATTAGTCTCTCAGTTTGGCAGATTAAGGACTGGCCAATTTTAACTCTCTAGGTTACTCTCAGAACATCCCTATTTCTCAAGCCCGTGTGCATTAATTCCAAGGATACACATGCAGAACTGAAGTTGAAATACCTTTTATGGTAACAGTTGTTGCCACTATTTAGGAAGAAGCGGGGTACCTGTAACTGGGCCATAGCTCTAGTCCTTTTCCTTTTATGTAGAATTAGGGACTAAGTTCCATCTTTATGGATCCTGCATTTCACATTATTTACCTTGACCCTGTCATCTTCAACTAATGAAGAATGTCAGTGTCTCTGAACCCTATGATGAATTGAGGTGATGGGAGTTTTGCCTACAAAGGCACTGGGCTTTCCATAAATGCTCCTTAGAGGGTAAATTTGCCTAATGGGGGGGGGGGGTTAGAACCACATCTCCAAACATTGCTATTGAAAGTAAGTGGCCTAAAATGGCTTGGTATTTTCTTTCATGAATTAAAACTTTATTCTTAACGTTTGTCTAAAAATCTTAAATTCTTCTCTGTTCTTTCCTTCTGATGTATTTTCTTAAGGAAACATAAGGTTCCTTAAAAGATTTATGACAAGATGATAATATTTTACTTTATAGTGTTAAAATGTTTTCTTCCTAGACTCTAAAGTAGATTGTTTGGAACAATTTGGGCAGGAGGCAAATATGGCTATTACCCAAGATGACGATGTACTTTGTACTACTGAATATTCCCGGATTGTACCTTTGGAAAATGGTGAGGTAAGCTGATATGGGGGAAAGGGAGAGATGAGACTCAGAAATCAACACGAGGATATAAAATTTTGCATAATTGTGAAACTTGCACTTTCAAGATCTAAGATAGATCACAATAGAAACCAGAACTTGGAACTAACTAGTAAAGGAATCACATCAAAGACTCCCAGAATGAGTTGGGTTGGAAATTCTGTTAAATTTTTAATTAATTAATTAATTAATTAATTAATTAATTAATTTTTATTTATTTTATTTTTTTAAATTGAGGCATAATTGACATCGGAAATTCTATTTGAGGTCTCAACTTCTTTTCTGGAAGTCAGGGTTCTGGATTCAAGGCCCATAGGTCTTGAACTGTCTTTTCTGTTGGAATGTTTAGAAAGTGGGCTACTGGTGATTGAGGTGAAGCTTCCTCCCACTGCTTCACAAATACATATCCCCCGTAAGGATGAGGAGATGAGGGGTAGGTGATAGCACAAATCCCTGGTCCCTCCGGGCAGGGTGGGCATCATCTGTAAGGGAGAAAAGACTTGCTGTCCCTTTGGGGTTGCATTTGGTTCTGGTACAATTGGCTAGGCTATGGTTATGGGACATGGGAAAACAGAATGGGGAAAATTGGAGAAGAATTCCATGGAAGTTGTGAGGCCATCATGAGCATGAAGTGAGTTTCAAATGAACTTCTTTAAGGGTGTCAGTCTCCCTGTTTTAGGTGGGGAGAACTTTCTTGAGCAGCTCTATCCAGTACCTTCCAGTGATTGATGAGTGTCTCTAATTGTTTGGCACTTGGACTTCATCACTTAAAGCATTAAAACAAAACCTGGGTTTTGTACAGATCTTTTTTTGTCTTCTCCACGGTCAACTCTATATCAAGAGACTTCTTTTCTTCAACCTCATTTAGGTTTTTAGATAACTTTAGCTTTGTTTCTTTGATGTAACCAAAAGTTGTTTTCTTATATTTATAGATTTTAACATTATATTTTCAACATTTCATAGTATTACAACACCATAACTACACTGATAGAACAAAGGGTTTGAAAATGAAATAACATTTTTTGAGAGCCCAGGTTTTACAGAGAGATTGCCAGAATTTGGAACTAGGAACGAGAAGGGAAGACAGAACTAGCAATGATATTTTTAGACATAAACAAGATCCAAGACCACCTACAAACATCTAATGGCTCAAAGAAACCAAGTGCTTCCGGGCATGTGAGTTATTTTTAGTTACTTGTGGCTATATTTTCATGAAGGGACTTTTTTCCTCCTGTGTGTGTGTTGTGTGGTTATTTTAGGTTGTGGTGTCCTTGATAAATGGTCGACCAGGTGCAAAAAATTTTACTTTCTCTCACACCCTGAGGGAGTTCACCAAAGCTACAAACATCCGCCTGTGTTTTCTCCGAACCAATACCCTTCTTGGACACCTCATTTCCAAAGCACAGAGAGATCCAACTGTCACTCGGCGGGTGAGTAGTGTTTCTACATGCCTACAGAGCAGCTTTTTAAACTTATTTTTGCTTATCAAATTCATTGCCTTTCAAGTAATCTTTATGGCCAGTAATGGTATAGGCATAGGAGTTGTTCTTGTATGAAATACTAGATGTAATTTTGAAGGTTGTTGAAGAAAAATTATGATATTCAAAGAGGATGAAAGGCAAAGATGTGTTATTATATTACTGCTATTATAACAAATAATCCCCAAGTCTCAGAGCCTTAACAAAATAAAAGGTCGATTTCTTGCTCATGTCGCAGTCCAGTGTGGGTTAGCAGGTGGGATCAGTTCTATGTGGTCATTCAGGGGACCAGGCTCTTTCTCTCTAGAGGTGCAGCCATCCTGTGGGACCTCAGAGTTCTCCTCTATATCCCCTGTACATGGTCAGTAGATGAGGAAGGAATGAGAGCCTAGAGAAGACCCGCCTGCTCCTGACCACACAGGTCACCTCCACTGGCAGGAATTGGCGGTGTAGGCCCACCTCTGTGCAGGAGGCTGGGTAATGTAATGTCACCACAGTGGAGGACACATAGGTATTGGTGAACACCAGTGCTGTCTACTGCATTGGGTGAACATCTGTCACCCTCAGTATCAGGACAGTCTTCTGACAGGAGACCCTGTCTCCTGGGCAGAGGGGGAGCCAGCAGAATAAATGTCTTAAACTCACTCTTCTCCTAATCTCTAATCTCCTGCTGGTGCCTCCCATTTGGCCAAACCCAATGGGAAGCCAGTGGGCAAGAGATCCTGTTGCAGCCCATAAAGTTCAACCCCTGAGCAAAGGGCAGAAAGAGAAAGAGAAAGAGGGTCCTGGAGAGTGGACCAGGAAGGGTGAATAGAAGATGCCCAGTGTACCTTATAGAGTTTGGCTTCTTCTGTAGGTGATATCAGAGAGCTGTAAGAGGAAGGCAAAGAGAAAAGCAGGTTTTACTACAGTTTTGAGCATTTTCCAGAAAGGCCAGTCATCTTGGGTGTAGGTGGCTTGTCGTCTGCATTGTCTGCCCCTTTAGCTCTCTCTGGGCTACTGTAGGTGGTGACTACCTTGGATCCCAGAATGAAATTTATAGGGGAGTGCTGGGCTTTCTGGTAAACTGTAGCCAGACTGGGTTTCCATTCCCCAGGTATTTCAGAGCCTTGCCACAAATGTACCTCACCATCTTTTTTTTCCTTTCGTTGTTTTTTGGGAGGGGGCGGTTACAAGATTTGTACTTGTATGTATGTATATTTTTCACTTAGGTGAATGTAGTCTTCTCTATGAAGTAAGTTTTTATGGGGCTCATCTCACATATTATCTGGAGACCCCTCATCCCAATTTGGTGGCTTCTTTAAGGGAAGGAACAGCATACTAGCTGTCCTGTCACACCCTGTGTGCTGCTGGGATGAAGTCTGAGTGCTCTCTCTCTCTTTCTGCCGCTGCTGTCCTTAATACAATGCGCAGGAGAAACTTCTATGGTGATCAGCATGAGAGCTTCTAGGGTTAACTTGTTATACAAAGTCCTCTAATACTGAATTTATCCATATTAACAAGAGGGTTTGTTGGGCGGTGGGTGGCTCAGTTCGTTAAGCATCTACCTTCAGCTCAGGTCATGATCCCAGGGTCCTGGGATCAAGCCCCATGTCGGGCTCCCTGCTCAGTGCGGAGTCTGCTTCTCCCTCTGCCTGCCCCTCCTCCCTGCTCGTGCCCGCTCTCTTTCTCTCTCTCTCAAATAAATAAATAAAATCTTTAACAAGAGGGGTGGTTAATGTCTTCAGACTAAGTAAGACGTTGTCAGGACGCTTAGACTCCAACAGTTTTTAGTGTGGAAATCAGAACAGAGCACTTACGTTGAGGGACTAGAGTGCTTTAAGGTGACGGATGCAACAGCAACCACAAAAAGATACAAAAACCTTCTTGTCCTTGTGAGTTCGAAGACTTCCTCGCTGACAGGTATTCTCATTGGCAGCACGACCTCATGAGAAAGATCCTTCTACACCCCCCAAATTTCTCTCTGGGTTCTGCGCTTCTCCTGCCGAGTCTGAGAAGTAAGGTTGCTGATGGATGCTGGCACCTGCTGTTGCTAGTGGGGACGTCTCCAACGGACTGGAGATGTGCCTGGTGGATGACTTGGTTTCCCATAGCTGTGGCCTGGTGTAGGGGCTGTTCCTCAGCTGAGTCTGAAGCTCGCTCTGTCTGGCCCTTTGGAGCTTGAACTGTGCCTTTGGCCTTATTAACCTTGAGCTAGCAAGGCTTCTACAACTGCTGGTGGACCCTGCCAGTCTCGGCACTGTATCTGCTCTGTCTTTGTAAATATTTTCTCCCTTCCTTGAGCCTGCATGTAGTAGGCAAAATTTGATATAAAAATTTATTTTTGGTAAATAAATATGTTCGACTTATGAAACCCAGACTTACATTAAAAAAGTAGTCTGGGAATCACTTAATCCTATTCCAAAAGGCTATAGGGCATGCCTGTTTTCCAAGGCAATTTCCTTCCATGCATTTAAAGCATTTGACTTTTTTAAAATGCACAAATTTGGCAGTATGCTATTACATTTGATTGAGGAATGCATTCCTTTTGTAAGAGAAGTTACACCCAAATGCTGCTCCCTTTTGTGTTAAGGTAGGCTCAAGAATACAGGATGAAAGGGGAGAGGGTCAATACAAATGTGAGTTACAGATTAGTAAAGCAAAGTTTGTTGTTCTTCAGTAAAACTGACACTTGTGTCTTCTGTTATATAGTATTATTACAGCATAAAGGATATCAGCATTGGTGGGCGATGTGTTTGCAATGGCCATGCCCAAAAGTGCAATGCAAACAATCCTGAAAAATTGTAAGTACACTGTATACATTTTTTAGCCTTGCTGTGAATAAGTCTCATTGTTTCAGTAAATGTTTGCATCCCATTAAATATTTCTAAGTTCTTGCCCTCAATAGGAATGTTTCATTGTCAAGAAATAAATGATGTGTATGTTTCTCCCCGCCTCTGGCCCTGCACTTGCTTCTACATGCCCCAACCAGCCCATAGCAGACATGGCTAATCAATCACAGTGCTCTATGGATGATCTAGGATGAAGCCACCAAATCCTCCCGAACCCCATCCCCAGACGGTGCCCCAGGCATCCATGAATAATTGATTAGAGTTAGCAAGAGAAAAAAAAAAAACTTGTTTGTTATTCCTGGTCTAATGATATCAGAGGGTATACATTTTCAAATATTTTTCTTCTTTTTTTTCATTGTGGTAAAATACACATGATATAAAGTTTACTATCTTAACCATTTTTAAGTGGTAGTGGTTTAAATTCAGTAGGATTAAGTACATTCTCATTGTTGTGCAAACAATCTCACAGAACTCATTTCATCTTGCAAAATTGAAACTCTATTCCTGTTAAACAACAGCTCCCCATTCCTTCCTTTCCCAGCTCCTGGCAACCACCATCCTCTTTTCTCTATCAATTTGACTGCTCTATACATTAAGAACTAATGATGTAATGTATGGTGACTAACATAACATAATAAAATAAAATTCAAAAAAATTGACTACTCTAGGTATTTCATATAAGTGGAATCACCTGATATTTATCTTGTTGCAACTGGTTTCTTTCACTTAACATAATGTTCTCAAGGTTCATCTGTGTTGTAGCATGTGTCAGAATCTCCTTCTTTTTTAAGGCTGAATAATATTTTGTTATGTATATACCATATTTTGCTTATCCATTCATCTGTTGATGGACTTTTAGGTTACTGCCACCTTTTGGTTATAGTGAAGGATGCTGCTATGAACATGGGTGTACCCATTTTTGTTTTTTACTGAGGTCTATTTTACATACAATAAGATGTGTGGATATTAACTAGTAAGTGTTCAGCAACTGTACACACTCATGTCATCAACACAAGAGGGATGCTATTGTGGCTGGAAATGACTGGATGCGAGATACAGCAGTAATTTTCTCTCAATGTTTTGTTTAGAGTCTATGATTCCCCATGAGCAACATTTACCAGAGATGTTTTATTTTTTAATTTTTTATTTATTTTTATATTTTTTAAGATTTTATTTATTTATTTGACAGAGAGAGACAACAGCGAGAGAGGGAACACAAGCAGGGGGAGTGGGAGAGGGAGAAGCAGACTCCCCGCCGAGCAGGGATCCCGATGCGGGACTCGATCCCAGGACCCTGGGATCGTGACCTGAACCAAAGGCAGTCGCTTAACCAACTGAGCCACCCAGGCACCCAGAGAGATGTTTTATTTTTAATCAGATGAGGTTTGTACATTATTAGGCTTCATGCTCAGGCAGAGGTGCCAGCTACCAGCTTAGGTAGCGTAGAGCCCTGTCCCTGACCAGCAGCGATCCCTAATGTTGTCAGTCCTGCCTCAGAGATCAGGCGGGGCTGAGACAGCAACACGAATCCATCAACTGACTAGCCTTTAACTGGCAAGCACTAGTTTATTAATGATTAATCCATTGCCTCCTGGAGGGTAGGGACCTAAGACATTGGAAGTCAGATCAGAGAAGTCCTGAGTTGGAGAGAGAGGGGAGAAAAGAGGTTGGTCTAATATCCCTTAGCCTGAGACAAAATGGCACCACATGGGAGAGGAGTTGAAATCATTGGAGAAGGGCTGAGCTTCCTGCTTGGAAGGGCTGCCAAGCCCTGTTGACCTTGGCAGACCTGGAAGGGTTCTATACTGGGTGGTACAGAGTGAGAAACCAAGGTGAGTAGACAAACTGTTTCCCCTAGCCTCAGTTTACACCAACACAACAACCTTGCCTCCCACTGCTTGCTGGTTTGCTTCTGCCCAACAGGCGTATTCATGCAAATGCTGAGGAAATCCACACCCACAAATAGGAAAAAAATCTTTTAAAAATGTTTTTTAAATTAGTTTCAGGGGTAGAATTTAGTGATTCATCAGTTGCATATAACACCCAGTGGTCATTACATCAAGTGCCCTCCTTAATGCCCATCACCCAATTATCTCATCCCCTACCCCTCTCTGCTCCAGCAACCCTCAGTTTGTTTTCTAGAGTTCACCCTTTCTTATGGTTTGCCTCCCTCCCAATTTTCATCTTATTTTATTTTTCCTTCCCTTCCCCTGTTCATCTGTTTTGTTTCTTAAATTCCACATATGAGTGAAATCATATGGTATTTGTCTTTCTCTGACTGACTTATTTCACTTAGCATAATACCCTCTAGTTCCATCCACCTCATTGCAAATGGCAAGATTTCATTCTTTTTGTTGGCTGCATAATATTCCATTGTGTATATATACCACATCTTCTTTATCCATTCATCTGTCGATGGACATCTGGGCTGTTCCATATTTAGGCTATTGTCGACATTGCTGCTATAAACATTGGGGTGCATGTGCCCCTTTGATTCACTATGTTCATATCCTTTGGATAAATACCCAGTAGTGCAAGTGCTGGATCGTAGGGTAGCTCTATTTTCAACTTTTTGAGGAACCTCCATACTGGTTTCCAGAGTGGCTGCCCCAGCTTGCATTCCCACCAACAGTGTAGGAGGGTTCCCCTTTCTCCGCAGCCTCACCAACATCCGTTGTTTCCTGACTTGTTAATTTTAGCCATTCTGACTAGTGTGAGGTGGTATCTCATTGTGCTTTTGATATGTATTTCCCTGATGCCAAGTGATACTGAGTGTTTTTTCGTGTGTCTGTTGGCCATTTGTACGTCTTCTTTGGAGAAATGTCTGTTCATGTCTTCTGCCCATTTCATAACTGGATTTTTTGTTTTTTGGGGTGTTGAGTTTGATAAATTCTTTACAGGTTTTGGATACTAGCCCTTTATCTGATAAGATATTTGCAAATATCTTCTCCCATTCTGTAGGTTGCTTTTTAGTTTTGTTGACTGTTTCCTTTGCTGTGCAAAATCTTTTTATTTTGACGAGGTCCCAATAGTTCATTTTTGCTTTTGTTTCTCTTGCCTTTGGAGACACGTCTAGCAAGAAGTTGTTGGGCTAAGGTCAAAGGGAAAAATCTTATAACATATTTAAGGCGATGCAAAGCCTGGCAATCAGAAAATTTAGTTGTTAATCAAGTAGAACCCATGAAGAGGCAGAAGAGGGCTTGAATTAAGCATGTCTACCATTATGACTTGGTTCATGGAAATGTGGGTGGATCACAGATTTAATTCTGAGCTTCCTAGTAGTCAGCTCAAAAGGGAAACTGCCTAGTTTCTCACTATGATCATAATCTAAGAAGTGATCAGTTGTTTAGGAGAAGCATGACTATTGACACTAGGATCGGATAAGAAATTTCTCTGGGAGTAGTGTGGGGTGATCGTCACGAAGAGGATTCTCTAGTCAGGAACCTCTTCAATAACATCCTTACAGCAGAGGCAAGGATGAGTTTTCTATATCAACAACCAGCAGCCTAGGCTGAGAAAGAATCAGAAAAAGCAATTATTTGTGGGTGATACCAATATAATTCAGACTAGTACCCATCTTTTTTTATGCTTGCAATTTTAATCTTTCTATGAGAGTAGCTGGACTATATGTTCTTCAAGCAATATTCCCTAAATAATTCTTTCAGTTCAGCTTATGCATATACTTTATTGACAATGAGGTGAAATTGTCTGACAAAAGTCCATTTGGATACCAGCTGTTCTGTGCTCTCAGGAAAATCTGTGTCCTTTTGCTGTAACAGGCAGCTGAGCTGGGAGAGGGATGGTACCTTCCCTCCGGAATGTAACTGAATATATGCCACCCCCCACCGCCCCCTCAGAAGAGTTGAGCGAATCTCCACAGGCACAGCCTTAGACAACTGTTTTGAATCCTCTTTTAAGCACAGAGGAGTGAGAACTAAGAGCTTAGGAGTTCTAATCCAGTGCCGTGGCAACAATTTCATTTTACCCTGGAATGGTTTTAGTGCAGATGTATAATTCTTTGAAGGTAGATTTTTAGATTGTTACCCGGTATGCCTTGCTGAGTAATCTGTTTTTGCCCTTGCAAGGAGCTGTTTGTTAGAGCTGGAGCAGCCTTCTGGAGCAGGGTCCTCTGAGAACTTGTTAGGAACTGGCTCTTGGGTTTGGTGAATCTCTGTGCATGACCCCAGGCTGAGAGCAACGAGACCTGAGCAGACCTTTCTCACGGGACTGCTCCAGATCTTCCTGAAGATGTGATACTCAACACCTCCCAGTAAACTCAACACTTGCTCCTGTGTCCATTTCCTGTTCTGGAAGGTGGTAGAGAAGAAAGCTGGAACTTTGGAGTCAAGACAAACTTAGGTTTGAAGTCTGGCTCTCCATTTATCATCACTTGACCTTTCGCAAGTGTTTTAGTATCTCAGAATCTCAGTGTCACCATCTACAAAGTAGAGACAATAAGCAGACTTGAACTAATGATGTATGCAAAGTGCTTTGTTCTCATAATTAGTCCATGAATGGTGCCTTGGGTAACCACCATGACTGTCAGTTTCTCATACAGGAACAACTGATCTTAATACTTTTGAATAACTGAGATGTGCTTGGCCACATGCCCAGGTTTCGGTGTGAATGCCAGCACCACACCTGTGGGAGGACGTGTGATCACTGTTGTGCCGGATACAACCAGAGGCGCTGGCGACCCGCCACGTGGGAGCAGAGCAATGAGTGTGAAGGTGAGCGTGGCAGGGTGTGTGTGTGTGTGTGTGTGTGCCAGGGAGCGAGGCCCCGCCCATGCTTTCCCCCCATTTCTCCCTGACGCTAGATTTTCCCTGTGCTTCTGAAGAGGGTGGGGTTGTGTCAGTCTTAGGGACTCAGGTATGTCTATTGTAATGAGAAACGCACAGCCTGGAGGTAAAAGTGCCCCATTCTAAATTCAGATATAAACAGGAGAACAAAAAATAATAGCTAGTAATAATTGCTAATATGTATTAAGCATTCACTTAATGCTGGCCTCTCTTTTTAGTAGTCTAAAATATCATGTAGCCACTATTAAACTGTAAACCCTTACCATTTCTTAGGATGTGATACTGGATCGGAATCCTAACTCTTGTGAGGTCTTGAGGTCGGGAGAAGGTTTTGAGATTGGTGTCTGAACAGAGAGCTGGAAGCAGTGACCGGAGGATGGGGGTGGGAATACTGCAGTAGGATTAGGGCGGCTGCAGGGTGGAGGGGACCAGAGAAGGAAGGAACAAAGATGAGAGGCTGCTTTTAATTATGGTGTAATATAAAGTAAGAAAACTGTTATTTTTAACAAATAAGCCCTCAGACATCCAACTGAAGATTCCCTTGTAAACTGATCTTAGGAAGCCACACATTTATTCCAGTTGCTGAAAACACTTTTGTAAGTTTTAGTTATTGGCTTTGGAGACTGTGGCCTATTTTTTCCTAAATATTTTTATTTTATTTTATTGATTGATTGATTTTTTTGGATATTTTTAGCATTTGGAGAGGGATTTGCTTTTTTTAAATGACCAAAAGGTATTTGGATTCAGGTTTGATGAACTAAGTGGGTAAGAAAGAATCTGTACTTTATACTTTTTGGCCAAATGGTTTTTGTGGCTAAGAGAAGACTGATATGATCTCTATGACTAGCAAACACTCAAAAGGATTTTTCTGAGGAGTTCTGAGGGCACTTTGAGAGTTCCTAACACTGTTGTGACGTGTTGATGCTGCCCAAGCATCATCTCTAGGTCCAGGGCTGTCCGGGTGTCCAGGGGTGTTAGCTGGTTGGCCGTTCTCACTTTATAGTCATAGCTAACAGGTTCCTCCTCAATGACGTCCTCATCCCTCTCCCTGGAGAATGGGACCAGAAAGAAGGAAAGGTAATAATCAGGAATTGTTTCTTCCAGTGCTTTCGAGTACCGGTTTAGGCTATTTTGATTGAATGAGTGTTATCACATGAACTCCAACATTAGCAATTTGGTTAGTTTTCCAGGTTAATGGAATCTTTCAGTGAACGACATGCTTAACTCCAGCACATAGGAAAATTTTAAAAATTTCCTTTCATAAGAGTTTAAGCTTTGTAAACTTGTCAAAGTGATTACAAATTACAAAAAAAATAGCATATGGAAATCGGACCAGTTAAGATCCATTCGTTAGGTGCTTTCTCAATTCCATTTGAATTAGTGCAATTCAAAATGAATGGATTTCTTGAGAAATAACTGATTTAGGTAATATAAATGCCTTGAGGTTTTTAAATCGTGGCACCACTGGAGAAATGAAAATAAGAAGGTGCTCAGCCTCAGCCTGTTACAAACAGGGCAACTTGAAATTCTAACTCACTCTTCTTCCCTAATAGATTTATCTGGAAACTTGATTAAAACATACAAATTACTAGAAAGACCTGGGAAATTTGATCTACATGGAATGCAATGAATATATATTCTCTCTAAAAGAGAGTAAGAGGGCGCCTGGGTGGCTCAGTTGGTTGAGCGACTGCCTTCGGCTCAGGTCATGATCCCAGGGTCCTGGGATCGAGTCCCGTGTCGGGCTCCCTGCTCAGCGGGAAGCCTGCTTCTCCCTCTCCCACTCCCCCTACTTGTGTTCCCTCTCTCGCTGTCTCTCTCCCTCTGTGGAAAAATAAATAAAATCTCTAAAAAAAAAATAAAAGAGAGTAAGAATTTTACTCATGTTAGATCTTTTCCATCTTGGCAATGATGAAAATCCTAGATGGGTTTTAAATTTTGTTCTTAAATTTTAGAAGTATTATACATTACTTGTAGATAACTTGGACATTATAAAAAAAATAGAATCACCAATTATTTTGTTACCCAAAGAGAACCACTATTGACATTTTGTTAGATATTTTAGTGTTTCCTTCATGCATACTTTAATATTATTTAATATATATTAGATTATTTATGTAATTACTTATACAATTATTTATATAATTTTATGTCCAGCTCTTTTTCACTTTATACTTTTAGATATTTTCCCATTTTATTAAGAACCCTTCAACATCCTTCTTGATGGCCCACAGTGTTGTCATTCTGTGGAGTCAGGCGTATCCAGCAAGTGTTTGCTGAGTATTCACTATGTGCTGCAGACTGGGTTCTACTGCAAACAAAACACAAGGTGTCCCTGCCTTCACAGAACTGACAGTCAAGCAAAGATGCTGTTGTTTATTTACCATTTCCCTAGAATTAGACATTAAGATTATTTCCAGTTTATTGCTACTGTAAATAGTGCTGAGATGAGAAACTTAGAATATTGGCTGAAAGAATAGGTTTTGGAGTCAAATACAAGTCAGGATTCTGCCTCTCTTATTGGAGACATGCTTTAACCTCTCAAAGCCTCATTCTCAGCCTCCCCATCTGGGCCCTGGGGATAATAGTATCTATGTGAGAGACTTGTTGCATAGATTAAATGAAATAATGCACGTAAAACACTTTTCACAGTGTACCAAGAGCTCAATTATTCTTGGTAATAGTAGTAATAGCGGTAGAAATATATTCGCATTGTGCATGAAGCCTAATTGGCATTTTGGTTTATCTTAATTTGTTGTAAATATATATATATATATATAGAGAGAGAGAAGCCTCTCCCATTTAATACCAAATGAAAGAAGGTGTTAATTGCATATTGTTATAGGTGAGTCTTTGTGTAAAAAATCCCTAAAATTTTCCACTGAGAATATGGTGTTCCAGAATAGACTTAAAAAAGTGGTGCAATGAGTGGTAATACTATCTAGGGGAATTTATGAAATGTCTCATAGTAATGATGGAATACTAACTTAGAATGCCTTTTTCAGCATGCAACTGCCATGGTCACGCCCTCGACTGTTACTATGATCCAGATGTTGAGAGGCAGCAGGCCAGCTTGAATATCCACGGCATCTATGCAGGTGGAGGAGTCTGCATTAATTGTCAGGTGAGTCAAAATTTAGGTCAAATCCTTTCATACGTCACTGTAGGAAAGGAGCATTCATTAAGCCTGTCTCCCAGAGAGGTATCAATAAAGTGATATGCAATTGAAAGTATTTTCTATAAACATTTCTCTACTTTTGTACACAAAAGTCCTTGTTAGCTGGATATAATTTCGGGGTTGTACGGAAAATGGACTGAGACATGTTTGTCCAAATTTTATTGATTAGAGTCTTCATTTAGGTCTTTGCCTAAATAGGGAGGAGAATTGCTGGCTGTCACCATGGATGCTATTCATCTTGTGGTAGGAAGGGTCTAAGATAGTAGGGCAAATAGGTGTCAACTTCTGTGCTGATCCTAAATCCTGTTTTCAGACAGATTCTGAATCTAGACTCCATGAGGAAATACATCATGATCAATTAATGAAGTCTGCCATTGACACTTAATAAGAAACACTGATTTTTCATCCCTTCTGTAGGACAGTTGGGTTCACTGGAAATTAGCCAAGAGGAATGTATGGTAGAGGAAGATATAATGTTCATAAATTTGGTCCATATTATCACTTTGTGTTGTGTGCTTTTAAAGTGATGTTTTGTTAATGTTGCCTTTAAAAAGGTACTCTTTTCATGAGATGCCCATTTATATGGAGCCAAGGCCACAACTCCTTAGGGACCCACCATCCTCCACCTTTTTGATACTCTATTTGATACTCTGATACTCTATTTTGTATCATTTGTCAATGCAGGTAATTAACTACAAGTAAAATATAAGTCATAAGTTTCTTACAAATGATAGATTTTATGCACAAATGAAAGATCCCAGGATCTTCTTAAGACTGTGCTCTATAAGACCCTCAGGTGATTCATAGGCACATTAAAGTTGCAGAAGCACTGGACTGGGATGAGTAGGTAGAATCCTTTCCTCAGATGAAGGAGTACGCCACTTCCATATGTCTTTAAAACACCTTGTTCTTCCTCTTCCTTCTCTCAGAGGTATTCTGTTTTGTACCTTGCTGTTCCAGAAAACCATCTATATAGTCCTTTTTTTCATAGTGGCTCTGTGAAAGCATTTTTCTTTTGCATAAGAAATTATTGAAATTTGTTTAGGTTCATTGCATTTTTTTCCAACTTAAACTTAAAATGCCTTGTTTAAGTTAGATACTTAGCATAAGTAACTTAAGTTTTTTTATTGTGGTGAAATCTACATAACATAAAATCTATCATTTTAGCCATTGTAAGTGTATATCTCTGCATAATTAACTTTTATATTATATTCATAATCCATGAACAAATAGAGAATTCTGCCTCTGTTATGGTTTAGTACCTCCAACAGGACCCAAACTTTCCACAGATAATAATTATAGACTATAGACAAAATAAAAAAACAAAAAAACAGGAAGTCCCTTTTCCCCCAACCAATGATCTGAAGGCACTGGGGAGTACATATGAGCAGGAAGGTACTGGAGGGAAGCTGCTGCTTGGCAAAAAGGATCAGTGTAGGGTGAGCTACATATATTTTTGACATTTAGCCAGAGGACAGATCAAAGTTGGTGCCTTGTGGTGTAGCTAAAATTCCTCTAGAAAATCTAGAGTCCTTCTGCCCTGAAGTATAAGAGTGCAGACCTTGGATGGAACAACCACAATTTTTGGAAAGTGACTGGGGAGTCCAGGAAAAAAGAAATCAAGAGAGAAAAGAATCTCTGATTCTGTGTATAGAATCGTCCCAAGTTTCTCACTGACTCCTGAGCCATCTATGCACAGAAAGGCTTTCAGCTAAGAGTAAAATAATTTATTTGAGATTTGAATTAGCACACAAAGAGTTACAGTTTTCAGTTTGGGAAAAGTCAAGTTAATTATGTCACAAAACAAAACAAATTTGATATTCTTTAGAGAAATATTACATAACCCAGAGTCTCTACAACATAATATTTATTATGTCCAGGATACAAGCCAAAATTTTTTGACACTTGAAGAACCAAAAATTGTGACCCATTCTCAGGAAAAAAAATAATCAATAGAGACAATCCTGAAATGATCCAGATGTTGAAATGAGCAGTTAAAGATTTTAGAGCTGCTATTATAACTTTGCTTAAGAATATATATAAAAATATGTTCACAATGAATGAAAAGATAAGAAGTATCAGGAGAGAACTAGAAACTATAAAAGGAACTTAATGAAAATTCTAGAACTAAAACATAGAATATGTTAGATTATGGATGAGGCTAATATCAGAATGGAGATAATAGAAGAAAGATTCAGTAAATTTGAAGATGTATCAATAGAAATTATCCAGTCTTAAGAAAAGAAAGAAAAAAATTAAAAAAAAAATTAATTAACAGAAACTTGCAGACTTGTGGGACAATATCAGATCTAACATACATGTAATTGGAGTCCCAGAAGAGAGGAGAGAGAATGTAGCAAAAAAGGAAGAAAAGGAAGAAAGAGAGGAGGAGGAGCAGGAGAAGAAGAAGCAGAAGCAGCATCAGCAGTGGTGATGGTAGCAAGGAATGGCAAGAGATTTCTCAAATTTTTCAGTAGATTAGGATTCAAGAAACTTAGTGACTCCCAAGCCAGATATATACAAGGAAAACCACTCCTGGGCCTAGCAGAGTCAAACTGCTGAAAACCAAAGAAAAAGTAAAAATCTTGAAAGTAGAGAAAAACAACACATAACAATGACTGTGAAGTTCTTATTAGAAATGTGGAGGCCACAAGACAGTGGAAAATACCTTAAATGTGCTAACCAAAAAAAGAAGGAACTGTTAACCAAGATTTCTATATTTAGCAAAAATGTCCTTCAACAAGAAAAGCAAAAGGGCAAATATTTCTGATAAAATAAAACTGAAAGAATTTGTTACTTGAGGGATTAGCACTATCAGAAATGGTAAAGGGAATTCTTCAGGTTATAGAGAAATGATACCAGATGGAAACTCAGATCTTCAGCAATATAGCCTAAGGATAGTATATTAAGATGAGTAAGGTTTATCCCAGGAAAGCACGGTTGATTGAACATTCAAAAATCAATCTGCAGGCTGAGGAAAATGGTGGTGTAGGAGGACCCTAGCCTCACCTCAACCCACGGATATAACTAGAGAACACTCACAACAGTGTAAATAACTCAGAAAACAATCTGAAGACTGGCAGAATAAACTCCACAACTCAGTGTAGAGAAGAGGTCACACTTTTGTCAAAAGGGTAGGAAGGGCAGAGATAGGGAGCTAAATGGACTCACAGGACTATCGGTTGGGGGAGGGGCATAGGGACACCTGAATCCCCTTTAACGTTTGGCTTTGAAAACCAGAGGGGCTGGATTTCATGAGTTCTTACAATCAGCAGGGCTTAAAGCCTGGAATTTAAAAAAAATCAGTAGGCTCTGTTCTGGGAGTGCCAAGGGCAATAGGAAACCGAATCCCTGCCCTTAAAGAGACAGCACAACAAACATCTGTGGAGGTACAGCAGAGAAACAGCAGTTTGAAAGGAGCCTGGGGCACATGGGAGGGAGAGTGATTTACTCATCTCAGAGCCTGTCCAGTAGGCTGACAGAAATCACTGGGGAACTCCTCCATGAACAAAGAAATTGGCAGATGCCATTTTTCTCCCTTGCCCCCCAGTGTAAACACATGGGCACCAGAGGGACTGGCTACCTAACTTGCTAGCACTGCTGCCCCACCCCCATTCGCTGTGCTTCCACCAATCCACCCCTCTGGATAGCCCACCTCAGTCTGGCCTGGCAGGGCCCCTCTTGCACCAGATGGGGATGCAAGGTTTGCTGGCACCACCACCTGGCTGCCACACCCACCCTGTACTGTGCTTCCAAGGATCCACCCCTTTGGATGGTGCCTCAGTTCCAGCGTTGCTGGGCCCCTCCTGTAGAAGACAGGGGGGCACAAAGCTTACTGGCACTATAACCCCCACACCCCCAACCCCACACTTGACTTGCATGGAGCCAGATGGGCTGCTTTAGTCCTCAGGCTGCAGGGTCCCTCTCAGGGCATGCAAAGCTTGCTAACACTGTCCCCACACTGTGCTTTGGGGGATCCGCCACCTCCAATATGCTTTTGTCCAGAGCCCATACAGGATGGTGCTGTAGGCTTGGCAGTATGCAAGCAGCCCTTACAATGGCCAGCACCACTCCAAAGTGACTCTTGCCCTGGAGAGGGGGAAAGATAACTACACATGCCAGGCAGATGGAGGCCCCAAGAGTTGGCTGAGGGCAGACATCTGCTCTGACTGCAGGCCCTGCCCACCAACGAAAGCTTCTCAGGGGACAACACAGGGAAAGCACCCTGCAGTTTGGTGCTACTGCATCTCTGGCAAATGCCTAGTCTGACTAAACTCAAGGTCAGGGTGGCCCCAGACTGACCCCCTAACCCACTAGGATGAAGCACTGCCCAAAAAAGCAAAGAGAGCCACTGCAGATGCCTGGGCTGAAGGAAAAAGCAACTCAGCCACAATAGTAGGGTGCATGCTTCGCACATAGGAGATATTCATGAAGTGCCAGGTTCAGGTGAAAGGGGGACACTGCATTGCAGGGCACTATAGAACCTCTTCCTCATAAGGCCATTAATTCAAGTGCAGGAGAAGTAGCTGACTTTCCTAACACACAGAAATAGACAGAGCTCGACAAAATGAAGAGACAGAGAAATATGTCCTAAATGAAAGAACAGGACAAAACCATAGGAAGAGACCTAAGCAAAATGGATGTAAGTAATATGGTGGATGGAGAATTTAAAGCAATGATCATGAAGATGCTCACAGGACTTGAGAAAAGAGTGGAGGACATTAGTGAGACCCTAAAGAAAGAGATGGAAGAAATAAAAAAGGACCAATCAGAGATGAAGAACATAATAAATAAAATTAAAAATACACTACATGGAACAAATAGCAGGCTAGAGGAAGCAGAGGAATGAATTAATGACCTGGAAGACAGAGTAATGGAAATTAATCAAGCTGAGCAAATGAGAAAAACAAGAATTATGCAAAACGAGAATAGACTTGGGGCGCCTGGGTAGCTCAGTTGTTGGGCGTCTGCCTTCAGCTCAGGTCATGATCCCAGAGTCCTGGGATTGAGCCCTGCATCGGGCTCCCTGCTCAGCAGGAAGCCTGCTTCTCCCTCTCCCACTCCCCCTGCTTGTGTTCCCTCTCTCACTGTGTCTCCCTCTGTCAAATGAATAAATAAAAATCTTAAAAAAAAAACAAAAACAGCCAGAATAGACTTAGGGAACTCAGTGACTCCATCAGGCATAATAACATTTGCATTATAGGGATCCCAGAAGAAGAGATAGAAAAGAGGGCATAAAATTTATCTGAAGAAACAATAGCTGAAAACTTACCAAATCTGGGGAAGGAAACAGATATCCAGATCCAAGAGACACAGAGATCCCCCAACAAAATCAACCCAAGGAGGTCCACGTCAAGACACATAGTAATTAAACTGGAAAAAAAATAGTGATAAAGAGAGAATTTTAAAAGCAGCAAGAGAAAAGAAGACAGTTACATACAAGAGAAATCCCATAAGGCTATCAGTGAATTTTTCGGCAGAAACCTTGCAGGCCAGAAGAAAGTGGCATGATATATTCAAAGTGCTGAAAGAGATAAATCTGCAGCCCTCAAGGCTATCATTCAGAATAGAAGGAAAGATAGTTTCTCAGGCAAACAAAAACTAAAGGAGTTCATAACTTACAAGAAATATTGAAGAAGGCTATTTGAGTAGAAAGGAAAGACCATAAATTAGAATATGAAAAATAAGTATATTTTTAAAAATCAGTCAAGGGATTCACAAAATAAAAGGATGTAAAATATGGTTCCATATATCTAAAATGTGAAGTGTGGGAGAGGAGTAAAGAATGGGTTCAAATTTAAGGACCATCAACTTCATGTAGACTACTATATACAAACCTAATGGTGGGACACCTGGGTGGCTCAGTCGTTAAGCGTCTGCCTTCAGTTCAGGTCATGGTCCAAGGGTCCTGGGATTGAGCCCCGCATTGGGCTCCCTGCTCAGCTGGAAGCCTGCTTCTCCCTCTCTCACTCCCCCTGCTTGTGTTCCTGCTCTCTCTATCTCTCTCTCTCTCAAATAAATAAAATCTTAAAAAAAACCCTAATGGTAATGACAAATTAAAAACCAGTAATAGATGTGCAAAGAATAAAGAGAAAGGAATTTAGGTAGGTCACTAAAGAAAGTCAGCAAACCATGAAAGAGAGCAAGAGAAAAAAGGATCAGAGAAAAACTGTAGAAATAACCACAAAACAAGTAACAAAATGGCAACAAATATATACCTATCAGTAATTACTTTGCATATAAATGGACTAATGATCCAATCAAAAGACATAGGGTGACAGAGTGGATAAAAAAACAGGACCCATCTATATGCTGCCTACATAAGACTCATTTCAGATCAAAGACACCTGCAGATTGAAAGTGAGGAGTCGGAGAAACATTTATCATGCAAATAGATGTCAAAAGAAAGCCTGGGAGCAATACTTATATCAGACAAAATAGTCTTAAAGAAATAGACTATAACAAGAGACAAAGAAGGCCACTATATAATAATAAAGGGACAATCCAATAAGAAGGTATACTAATTATAAATATTTATGCACCCAACATGGGAGCACTCAAATACATAAAACAGGTAATAACAAACATTAAGAAACTAATTGATAATAATACAATAATAGTAGGGGAGACTTTACCACCCTACTTACCTCAGTGGACAGATCATCCAAACAGAAAATCAACAAGGAATGACATACTGGATCAAATTGATTTAACAGATATATTCAGAACATTCCATCTTAAAATGGCAGAATATACAATCTTTTCGAGTGCATGTGGAGCAGTCTCTAGATAGATCACATGGTAGGCCACAAAACAAGTCTCAACAAATTAAAAAAGACTGAAGTCATGCCATACATCTTTTCTGACCACAACACTATGAAACTAGAAATCAAAAGTCTGGAAAGAGCACAAATACATAGAAGTTAAATAATATGCTACTAAACAATGAATGGGTCAACTAAGAAATCAAAGAATAAATAAAAATTATGTAGAAACAAATGAAAATGAAAACACAAAGGTCCAAAATCTTTGGGATGCAGCAAAAGCTGTCCTAAGAGGGAGGCCTACTTTAAGAAGCAAGAAAAATTTCAAATAAACAACTTAACCTTATACTGAATGGAACTAGAAAAAGAACAAACAAAACCCAAAACCAGAAGAAGGAATGAAATAATAAAGATTGAAGAACTAAATGATATAGAAACTAAAACAAACAAAGAAAACAAATAGAACAGATCAATGAGACCAGGAACTGGTTCTTTGAAAAAAATCAAAATTGATAAACCTCTATCCAGACTCATCAAAAAAAAAAAAAAAAAGAAAGAAAGAAAGAAAGAAAAAAAGAAAAAGGACTCACATAAACAAAATTACAAATGAGAGAGGAGAAATAACAACCAACACCACAGAATTTATCTTTAACAAATGATGTTGGGAAAACTGGATGGCTACATGCAAAAGAATGAAAGTGGACACTTACACACCATACACAAAAATAGACTCAAAGTGGATTAAAAACCTAAATGTGAGACCTGAAACCAATAAAAACCCTAGAAGAGAGCACAGGTAGCAATTTATTTGATGTTGACTATAGCAACAACTTGTGTGTGTGTGTGTGTGAGAGAGAGAGAGCAATACAAGTGGGGGGAGAAGCAGAGGGAGAGGGAGAGAGAATCTTAAGCAGGCTCCATGCTGGGCATGGAGCCTGACGTGGAGCTTGATCTCATGACCCCAAGGTCACAACCTGAACTGAAATCAAGAGTCAGATGTTTAACCAACTGAGGCACCCAGGTGCCCCTGGTAGCAATATTTTTATAGATGTGTCTCCTGAGGCAAGGGAAATAAAGGCAAAAATAAAGTATTCAGAGTATATGAAAATAAAAAGCTTCTGCACAGCAAAGGAAATAATCAACAAAACTAAAAACAGCCTGCAGAATGGGAGAAGGTATTTGCAAATGACATACCTGATAAAGGGTTAGTATCCAAAACACATCAACACCCAAAAAGCAAGTAAAACAATTGAAAAATGTGCAGAAGACATGAACAGACATTTCAGACCTGCGGATGGCCAATAGACACATGAAAACATGCTCAGTATCACTCATCATCAGGGAAATGCAAATCAAAAGTACAATGAGATACTACCTCACACCTGTCAGAATGGCTAAAATAAAAAAACACAAGAAACAAGTGTTGGTGAAGATGTGGAAAAAAAGGAACTCTCTTACATGGTTGGTGGGAATGCAAACTGGTGCAGCTACTGTGGAAGACAGTATGGAGGTTCCTCAAAAAGTTAAAAATGGAACTACCCTACAATCCAGTAATCTCACTACTGGGTATTCACCCCCCCAAAATACAAAAACACTAATTCAAAGAGATACATGACCCTGGTGTTTATAGCAGCATTACAATAGGCAAATTAAGGATAAGGAAGATGTGGTATATATACACAATGGAATATTACTCAGCCATCAAAAAGAATGAAATCTTGCCATTTGCAATGAGGTGAATGGAACTAGAGGGTATTAAGCTAAGCGAAATAAGTCAGTCAGAGAAAGACAAGTATCATATGATTTCACTCGTGGAATTTAAGAAACAAAACAAATGAGTAAAGAAGAAGAAAAGAGAGAGAGAGACAAACCAGGAAACAGACTCTTAACTATAGAGAACAAACTGATAGTTAACAGAAGTGACGTGAGTGGGGAGATGGGTACAATAGGGGATGGGGATTAAGGAGGGCACACGTTGTGATGAGCACTGGGTGATGTACGGAATCGCTGAATCACTATGTTGTACACCTGAAACTAATATAACATTATATGTTAACTATACTGGAAATAAAATAAAAACTTAATAAATTAAAAAATCAATCTGCATAATTAATCATATTAACAGAATAAAAGAGAAGGATCATGTGAAATACCATCAGACAAAACCAATTCCCATTTTACAATAAAAGCTCTTAGCAAACTAGAAATAGAAGTGAAACTGTGCAATCTGATAAATGGCATTTATGAAAAACATGCAACTAACAAAATATTAGTCGTGAAATAGTAAACTATTTCCTTCTAAAGATTAGGAATAAGGTAAGGATGCTTGCTTTTCACCAATTCTATTAAACAGTGCCCTGGAGGTCCTAACCATTGCATGCCTTAATCAAAAAGAAATAAAAGGCATTACTATTGGAAAGAAAAAATAGTACTGCCTGTATTTGCAGATGACATAACTATTTATGTAAAAAATCTTAGACAATATACAAAACAACTACTAGAACTAATAAGTGAATTTAGTAAGGTTGTGGGATACAGGATGATATATAAGAATTAATTGTATTTTTATATTCTAGCAGCAATCAATAGGAAAATGGAATAAAAACACAATTTAAAATCATGTCAGGGGCGCCTGGGTGGCTCAGTTGGTTAAGCGTCTGCCTTTGGCTCAGGTCATGATCCCAGGGTCCTGGGCTTGAGCCCCACATCGGGCTCCCTGCTCAGTGGGGAGTCTGCTTCTCCCTCTCTCTCTGCCTGCCCGTTGCCCTTGCTTGTGCTCTCTCTCTCTCTGTGTCAAATAAATAAATAAAATCTTAAAAAAAAATAAAATCATGTCAACAGCATAAAATGCTTAGGAATATATTTAACAAAAGGCAGGCAAGACTTTTATACTAAAGCTAAAAAAACACTGCTGAGAGAAATTTAGAAAAACTTAAATAAATGGAAAGTTGTAACATATTCTCGATATTAAGATATCAATTCTCCCCGGGGCGCCTGGGTGGCTCAGTTGGTTAAGCAACTGCCTTCGGCTCAGGTCATGATCCTGGAGTTCCAGGATCGAGCCCCGCATCAGGCTCCCTGCTCAGCGGGGAGTCTGCTTCTCCCTCTGACCCTCCCCCCTCTCATGTGCTCTCTCTCTCTCTCAAATAAATAAAATCTTAAAAAAAAAAAAAGATATCAATTCTCCCCAAATTATGATCTAAGTCTTGAGCTTACTCCCTAGCTGTTGTTCTTGATGTGTTGGTTGTCCTATTTCCAAATTGTCTCCTCCACATACGTATACCTCATAAAACTAAGAGATGGCACCAAGAACTGCACATGCAGCCACATTCCCTCCTGAACCAAATCCCCACAATATGACAGAAGAGATGGTAAACAAGCAAAATAGCCTCTCCTTCCGGAACCTACAATAGCATGAAAAGTAAGAAAAAGTGTCACCAACAGACCAGGAATTTCAGGAGATTCCAGAAAGATACAAAATAGAAACACATCCATGCAGGAGAACATAGCTACAAACAGATGGAATGGTTTGGAAGTACTCCAAGAAACAACAGAAGAATTAACTGTGGGGCTGCATCCAAATCTATGAAACCTTATTGGAGTTTATAAAAGAAGACCTATACGGAGAGGCATCATGTGTTTCCAGACTCAATATATAAATATACCATTTCTTCAAAACCAACCTATAAATTAAGTGCAATTGTTATCAGAATTCCTATAGGATTTTTTTAATGAAAATTGACAGAGTGATTCTAAAGTTCTTATCAATAAAAGAATATGAGAGGATAGACAAAAGACGAAGTTATGAGGGAAATTTATCTCCCAAGATAGCAAAACGTTCTCTAATAGAGAATCTAGAAACACATTCATGTAGATGTTTAAATCTGGTTTACAGTAAAATGGGCGTTTCTAGTGGAAGAGAAAGAGGATGTTACATAAATGATGTTGGGACAATTGGCTCTTCATTTGAGAAAAAAATGTAACCTATCCTATGTCATATATAGAGGGATCTGGGGAGTCTTAACTAGGAAGGGAAGAGGGGGTTGCTGCCATAGCAGAGTCAGTTGGCTTGGTGAGCTGCAAGGTGATGCTTCAAGATGAAGTTTGAATGTGCTGGTAGAGGACACATGCCCTATGGCAAGGTATGTCCATCAGAAACCCGGCTGTTCAGGCTGCTATCCCAGATGTACCATAGCATAGTGGCTTAAACAATAAACAGTTACCTCTCACAGTTTTGGAGGCTGGGAAGTCTAAGATCAAGGTGCTGGCAGATCCAGTATCTGGTAAGAGCCCACTTTCTGGTTTGCAAATGACTGCCTTCTCATTGTATCCTCACGTGGTGGAGAGAGATCATCTCTCTTCTTTTAAGGGCACCAGTCCCATCATCAGAGCTCCACCCTTGTGTTCTGATTATCTCCCAAAGGCTTCATCTTCAAATACCATCATAAAAAGGAGATTAGGCTTCAGCATATGCATTTTGGGGAGGGGGGACACCATCATTCAGTCCATGGTACCAGCTAACCTGGCCGTCTCCCACCTTTTCTAAGGAGTGCCGGTAATGGCAGAATGAGAAATATCCACCAGCAGCTCTGGGCTGTGCCTGGAGATGCTCAGGTGGCCAATCAGAGAGCCCGTAAGAGAGCCAGGTCATTATCCTGCAGGGCAAGCAGTTGTCAAAGATGGCCACATTCTCATATGTTATTGATTTTATTTTTATTTCTTTTTTTTTTTTTAAAGATTTTTATTTATTTATTTGAGAGGGACAGAATGAGAGAGAGCGAGTACATGAGATGGGGGAGGGTCAGAGGGAGAAGCAGACTCCCCGCCGAGCAGGGAGCCCGATGCGGGACTCGATCCAGGGACTCCAGGATCATGACCTGAGCCGAAGGCAGTCGCTTAACCAACTGAGCCACCCAGGCGCCCTTATTTTTATTTCTTGAGTTTACTATTTTAAGTATTGGTTTTGGGGTTCAATGTGAAGTTTAAATTAGGGTGACCAGTTCCCTAGGATGTGGTATTGGAGTAAAGACCCAAAAGAAGCCAGAGAATGAGTCAGGCGTCTGTGTGGGGGAGGGCATTCCAGGCAGAGGGGATGGCAGGGCAAAGGCCCTGAGGAGAAAGGGGGCCAAGTGGCTGGAGAGGAGAGAGCAGGGATAGACAGTTTGGAGAGGTCACAGAGGCCAGATCATGTTGGCCTTTGGAAGAAAAATCAGGTAGGGGGCTTCCTGGGAGAGTGTGGCCAATGAGTAGCCTAATAGTCCCCATGTGCTTGAGGTTCACAGAAATGGAAGCCCGCAACGGTGTTGTAGATGTGGTCAAGGAATTGAGAGGAAAAGGGAGAGATGGAAAAGCATCTTGGAAAAGCATCTTGGAAAAGTTATGCTTGGAGGAATTAAGTTGTCAATGATCAGAGCCTGGGGTTTTTAGGTGAGCCTTCTGTAGAAAGCCTCTCTAGGTGGTACCAAAGGAAGGGGTAAGTGGGGTGGGGGTAGGCTTATTTCCTGCATAGATTCCATCAGCACCCACCTCACTCCTTCGTTTGAGGTTTTCTCATCTTGTGTGAAGTGTCAGGCAAATGCAAATTCAGGTACCCGTTCCTCCCAGTGAGGTTGCTTCTCCAGCAGCCCCTATATAGAAATACGGAGCCACCACTGTCCTCGGGCTCCATCTGGCCTTGGTCCAGCCATGGCGATAGTATCCATGGGTAAAGTGGTGTGTCGTTGCCCTCAGGGGAAGGTGAGGGTCCTAGAGAATAATCAAGATTTGGAGGCAAACTACAGGCACTATCCCATCCGCAGTGATTTGTGGCTCTCTTTTGGTCACTTGTTGCTGTTCTTTGCGTCTTAAAAATATAAGTTCTCGGTGGCAGGTGCTTTATTAACCAAAATTTGTGGTAGAAGGGAGAGGTGGGGCCGCCCACTTCAGAAAAATTTACCTTCTTCAATGGGGAAAAATTGGGAGCCAAGGTCAACCTGATGTCCTGTCTGTTATGAGTCACAGTGGCAAGCAATAGAGTTGAGTGGTTAATTGGCACTTGATCGAAGAGAGGTGGACTACAGCTGTTCCTTATTTGCCCAAATGTTTATGCATGCGAATGTTAAGTCAGAGAAGTGGCCAGTGCGGTTTTAGACCTCAATGTTAAAGTGAATTCAGATTTTAGCCCACAGGACAAGGAGTGGTAATAAATAAAAATCTGTAATTAATAAAACCATCTAAAATGGGGGAGAGGGGGCGCCTGGGTGGCTCAGTTGGTTAAGCGACGACCTTCGGCTCAGGTCATGATCCTGGAGTCCCGGGATCAAGTCCCGCATCGGGCTCCCTGCTCGGCAGGGAGTCTGCTTCTCCCTCTGACCCTCCTCCCTCTCATGCTCTCTGTCTCTCATTCTCTCTGTCTCAAATAAATAAATAAAATCTTTAAAAAAAAAATGGGGGAGAGGATTCAGAAAAGGGTCTTTGTTCTCCACTCTGATTCTATGCAGACTCCTTTTGGATCAAAGTGTGTTATAGTTGTGTTTTCCTTTTAACTTCCTATTGCCTTCCTTTGCATTGAGAGAACACTGGCCTTCTAATTGTTTCCAAGTTAAAGAGCAAGAGAGGCAGACTTGAGTTAGGTCCATGGTGTGCAGTTCTTGGAAACTGATGATGCACGTCAGGCAATTTGATTTGTGACAATTACAAGGATTAACCATGAAATAAAAAAACCTGCCTACTATTGTACTTTAAAGTGAGCTCTGCACATGAGACTCGCACCTACATTTCCCATTCACGTAACAGAAGTGTTGGGAATGGTTTCAGGACTAAAGCACAAATAAAATCTTTGTGTGCGATCTCTTCCAAAATCGGGGAGGATAAAAATACACACATGGCCCTTTATTCCCTGGGTTAAACCTAAGGATGATTTGTTATCCACTCACTCCTTCTGATTGAAACTAGGAAGCATAGTGCTCTTGAATTTTTTCTCACTGAAATGTCAGGTGCTTCATGGAGCAGATTCTGGGGTAGAAGGGAAAACCTGGGCTGTCTAGTTCATGGAACTGACCCTCATTTCCTCTTTCAATGGGGAAAAAAAAATCCAGAGCCACCTGTAAGCCAGTGCCCTGTGGTAAATCTTGGAGACTCAAGGTCAACGCTTAGTTTTTTGACTTTGAAATGGTTTCACTGGATGAATAGCACAAAGTATGGACTCTTCTTTCTAAGTTTCTTTCATTTCTTTCTAGCATAACACAGCTGGTATAAACTGTGAAAACTGTGCCAACGGTTTCTACCGCCCTTATGGTGTTCCAGTTGATGCCCCTCACGGCTGCATCCGTAAGTTTCATTTTTGACTTGGAATGTCTTGGACTGTCTATACTATAGTGTTTCAGGGTGCTCATTGGGCTAAACTCCGATGGGCTAGTCGTTTCCTTCCTTCCCTCTTTCTTCACATTGTTGATTCTGCTCCAAATGTGATAGTGAAAAAGTTTGAAATAATGTGAGAATTATCAAAATGTGACAGGGACACAAAGTGAGCAAATGCTGTTGGAAAAAGTGTGCTGATAGGCTTGCTCGACGCAGGGATGCCACCGACCTTCAATTCATAAAAAAACCCCGTAATATCTGCAAAGCACATGAAGAAAATAAAACGAGGTGTGCCTGCATATTCCCTAAGATGTAATGACATGCTGTCAGAGGCAACTGGGGAACACTAAGCTTTGGGCTTGTCACACACCAGTCATCTAACAAATGATAGTTCCTCTGTTTTCTGTCGTTTTGACATGTTTCTATGATCTCCAATAATTTCAAATTTTTGTCTGCATTAGCATCCGGACAACATAGTAATGATTTCACAAGGATTCACAAGGATTTAATAATGGTCATGATATCTAAAACAGTTGTGATTTATTGGGCACTTGCTATATGCAAGGCATTGTGAAGTAATTTCACCGATGTGTGATTATCACAACCAACTTAGGACACTGTATTATTATTTTCATTTTTAGATATGGGGAAACCAAAGGCTCTGAGTAGTTCACTATGTTGGCCCAGCTGCCAAAACCACTAACTGATAGCTCCAGGATCCAGGTCCTGTCTGTCTGATGGCTCTGTGCCATACCGCATCCATGATAGAGCAGAATGCCACCGGGTTTTCCCTGGGGAATTATCAGTCACAGGTCAGACTATGGACTTTGCCTTACCTGTGTCATCTGTTTTATGCCCTCTGGCTGTCACCGTTGGAAACAGTTCAGGCCTGAAGTTGGCCGCTGTGCCCACTGTCCCCCCAGATTCACTCATCATATCATTAACATTGGAGGGCATCAAAGCCCAAAGAATGTGTGAACTCTGATTTGCCTCTCTGTTGGGCATTCATCCTTGTTCAAGGAGTGTTCCTGTTTTCCCTCCCTCTCCCACATCATCTCACAAGGTATGTCCATCACTTTTCTTGGGCCCACGAAGAACAGGCCTTAGCAAAGGAGACCAGGACATGGTGAATGCATCATGAATCCCTTCCCCGGAATCACTGTTCTCGGTGATTCTCGGCTCTCCATCACTGTCCTAGGTTCTTTCTTCATCACTGAAGTGGTCTCGCAGTCTTGTAAAGATGTTACAGACATAGCATAGAGAATCCACAGGATGCATCAGTCCTAAGCAAGTTAAGCAAAGGACACCAGAAGAAGCTAGCCTGGGGTGATGCTTGCTGCCCACAGCTTCCCCAGCTTCCCAGTTCCTCACAGGGCATGTACTTTGCTGTGTTCTGACAGTATTTTTGCTGTCCAAGGTCAGGACTTGCCAGGTCAGGGGAAGCTCCCAAGGGAGGGGTTACCAAGCCTCTTGTATCCCAAGTATGTCTGTCTGGAATGCAAACCTAACAGTTGTGTTGGTTGCAAAACTGCCTTCAGTAAGTCCTGTCACTGGAATCTAACATTTGGGTTATGGGCACAATCTTGCTGTGCTGTCCACATGTTATATATCAATGTCTACACATCCTGCACTCATGACCACATCGCACCTAGGTAATGATGACCACCACGTGGACATTCACAGTTGGCTTGTGGCCCGGGGGAGGGGGAGCGGGGGGCTGTGCCCAACAGACCTACCAGGGGCTGCAGCACGGCCCCCGCCCCCCCCCCCAGTCCCTCTGATTGGAGTCTGTGCACACCTTGCTTCCGATGCATGAGCCGGACAGTGCTCAGTGTAATAAACGGTATTCTCGATAACTCAGTGTGGATGCCTTTTAAAGCTTATCTCTGAGGGTCCCTGGGGTTTGGTCGATGCAAACGATTAAGCAGGTATGAAGTGGAAAGCAGGTTGTGCCCTTTCAAGAATAACCAGGGGCCAACAGGAAAGTAGTACACACTGCGTGAGAGGTGCTGGGGACAGGGCCGCCTTCCTGAGCACACTGACGGCTGCGCCTCTCCTAGCTTGTCGCTGTAACCCCGAGCACGCGGAAGCCTGTGAGCCGGGCTCAGGCCGCTGCACCTGCAAGCCGAATTTCCGCGGAGACGACTGTGAGAAGTGTGCAGTTGGATACTATCACTTCCCCTTTTGCCTGCGTAAGTAGCCCGGGCAGGTGGAGAGGCGTCCGTCCTGGCACGTAGCCGGTGCATTCACACCCGAGGGCACGGCGGGCAGGGTGGAGGCGCCACAGACACGGGGCCACATAGGCTGTATTCCCAGGAAAGGGTTTGCAGAAGTTCAGAGCGTAACATTTATATGGCTACATTTTATAGTCTTGTTTGTGCCCGATGATTAGGTTGGGTTGTACCATAGGGACTGCCATCCCAGGAGGTCAGAGAACAGTGATCTGTGTGTGTGATTTCTCTTCACAAAAGAACTTGGAAGAAGTGTCAAGGGTGCCAGATGTCCGTGTGCACACACATAGTGTGTGTCAGTGTTTTGGGTGTCTGGGGGATGTGTTGCCCCTTGCCCACTGTGCCATCGGCCAGGTTACCATGGGCCCCCACCTCCCCTACTGCAGTGATCGGAGGGAATGTCTCAGCATCTCAGAGAGAGAAAATAGGTATCTGGTAGAAGCACCACAGAACATGAAACAGGAGAGTCTGAAATCAGCCCTGCAAATTGTAACAAGAGCCATGGTTCTGTTTGTTCCGCTAAAGTGTAAAAACTGCACTTTTGTGTTAGGACAAAGAAACACTGTCTCAACCCCCTCTCCCCCCTTGCTGAATTGGTTCTTGCATTCCCAGCTTTGTGGGGCAGGGAAAGCATCGTGCGTTGTAGGGACATGGGGGCAGGACACATGTGAATGGGGTGATTTTATGTCCTGGCTCATACCTGCTGTCCCAGGGGAATCATTAAACTAGCTCCCACTTTCACCATCCAGTAGCCTAGTTTGGAGGATGAATTACATGATCACCTTATATTTAAAGAAACTAATTTTTTAAGCAGCAGTATTCAGTTAACACTGAATTGAAGCTCAATCCACTTAGACTCTGTAACTATTAGTTACAGGCTAAGCAGAAACTGCACTTGCTTTTTTAGTGACAAAAAGAAACCTGAAACAATTTTATGGCATAAACCAAATTTTATGGGGGAAAAAAAAAACTTGAAAAAAAATTTTTAAAAACTGTTCTCAATTTTACATAAAAAAAACCAATAAAGATGCTAAAGAAACCAAGCTTGTCCCTGCTTAGCCTGAGACATAGCTATTGTGAGCACAAAATATCCATTTCTGTTCATTTAACAGACAAATCAGAATGTCTGACCACTCTGGTTTCAGTTGCATGTTCAATATAGCAGTATTGTCTTTCTCTAAATTAGGCTCCACATGCTACTTTTCACGAAGTTAGAAGGGCTTCTTTCTAGTTCATGTGATTTAATATTTTACTTTACCGTCTCTTTAATCTTTCTCTGTATTTTTTTAAAAACGATTTTTCTAGGAATTCCCATTTTCCCTATTTCTACTCCGAGTCCAGAAGATCCAGTAGCTGGAGATATAAAAGGCAAGTACCCTCTCTTTTGGTTTAACTTCAATGGAAATGTGCTCCATATTATTTTTCTACTTCCTATGCGTGCTACTATGCCCAAGTTCAAGTATTCCTTAGTGGAGCCTGGCGGGCACCTTGCAGGTATCGTTCTCTATGCCAGTCTGTCTTGTGCATGATGCTCCCTGATTAAGGAGACTAAACAGAGTTTGAAGTGTATGTCACTTGCTTGCTCAGAAACTTCCAGTGGCAGTCAGTTGCCTACTGTCTTGTTTGGGGTCTACATACAGAGACCCTGAGAAAGGATTTGAGCCCAAGCAGTCAATTCTGGAGGTGATCCCAGGAGACATCAGTAAGGGGGTGAGTCAGGGAGTGAAGGGATCCGGTATGAAGAGGCATTAGCAAGCAAGGTCCTCATAGCACCTGGAGCTCCATCCCTCTAGGCAACTCTAGGAGAACGTAGAACTCGCTCGGCATTATCCCAGCTGACGGGGTAACTTCAGTTACCTGCCACTGACGGAGGGCTGCGTCTGGGGCTTGGTGCGCTGGGAGGCTGAGGAGCTCCTGCAGCCGGGCAAAGGTGTGCAGGGAGCAGCCTTTGGGGTAGAGAGGTGAGTGCTGAGAGGGTGTGGGTGCTACACATGCCTCATCACTCATTCTGCACGTGTTTTAGGATCACCTGGTACGTGTCCAGCACCATTCTGGCTGCTGGGGACTTGTCAGCGAACAGAACAGAGCAAAGTCCCCCGCTCTCCTATAGCTTATATTCCAGTGGAGGGACTCATACAATAACAAAAATAATATACAAACCACTAAAAAATGAAATCTCTAATATGTTAGATTATGATATGCAGGGTTGTGTCCTGCACAAGGGTGCTACTTTTAAGGGGCAGGGGAGCCTTTCACATCGTAGATATAAACTAACCCATACGAGGAATATTCTAGGTCTTGAGGTTTGATTCTGGAGCTGGGGGCGGTGTTCTAGGTAAGCCCACAATAGCACACGCAGGGACACACGCACTCAGGAAGGCACACTGCTCCAACATCCAGGCACAGCACACGCGCACAGCCCATGACTGTGCCCCATCTGGACCGTGTTGACCTCACCCACTGAGCTTGCTTCTCACCCCCTCCGGGGCGCCCATAGCCTGACGGTCACATGACGGGGGAAGGGAGTGAGTACCAGGGGTGTGTGAGCACGCCTGCCCCTCCTCCTGGTGTGTCCAGGGTGTGGGTGGGCAGAGAAGGGGCACTTGGGACCAGGCAAGAAGATGGTCTCTAGAGAGCTCTTTTCCACAGAAGACTTCCATTTCTTTGCAACAACATAGCAGCTCAAGGGATGTGCTACCGGCAGCCTGGCCATGAGTGCTGTGCAGAATGTAAGTCTGGGAGAGAGGGGGGGAGTGTGAGGTTTGCAGATTTCAATAGGGTCGTCAGGGGGGCCTCATTGAGGAGATAAGCAAGGACCTGAGGGCGTGAGGGGTGAGCTCTGCAGGTGTCTGGGGACAAGCATCCAGAGCCAGGAAAGAGCCAGTGTGAAGTCTTCGGGACGCATGCTGGGGTGTTCACTGAACAAACGGGAGACCGGGCTGTGAAAGCGGAGTGAGCACAGGCAAGAGAGGTAAAGGGAAGTGCCGGGGACCAGATGGCAGGGCCCTGTCAGCCGCTGCAAAGACATAACCTTCTATTCTAAATGAGAGAAGAGCCAAGGACCGTTTGCCCAGAGAAATGATGTTGCATACGAAACTCTGTGGCTACTGTGTTGAAAACCAGCCGTAGGAGGAGAAAAGAGGAAGCAGGGAGATGCCCTGGAAAGCTATTGCGATCATCTGTGAGGGAGAGGTGATGGTGGCTCGGACCCAGGAGGTGTCGGTGGAGGCGACACGAAGAGGACAGATTGTGGGTATAATCTGAAGCTAGAACCAACAAGGCCTGCCAGGGGGTGGCTGGCCTAGAAGTGGTTTATGAGAGAGAGAGAGAGGCCACTGCGGTGACTCCGAGGCTCCTGGATGGAGCAAACAGGAGGAAGAGGTGCCATTTGTTGAGGCGGGAAAGGCTGCAGAAGACAAGGCGAAGTGCGGGGCTGGGGGAGGGACAGGCCGACGCGGTGATGGGAACTTAGGGACCCTCTCTTCTGGCTGTTCCTTTTTTCTCTCTGTGAAATAAGTATCAAGGTCAGGGCAGGAGGTGAGGTTGGGGAGGAAGCTGTGGGGTTGAAGAGATAGAAGGTATGAAAGAGTCATCCTGGGATGTGGGGGAGAGAATGGGCTTGGGGAATGTCGTAGGATTTGGGGGCAGCACAGAGGGCTCACCTGCGCACAGCCAGCTCCTCTGGCCAAACCACGGTGCTCTGTGTCGTTATGCGGAGTTACTGTCGTAAGCCTTCACCAGACACTTGGTCCCTGAGGACAGCAGCTATGCTTCTAATTCCCGCAGTATCTACCCTGCCCGTAGCGGGTGGTATCCTGACCATAGTGGCTGTCTGCAAATGTTTCCTTAATGTTTCTTCATTGACTAGAGTGGAACTCAGCTTTTGAGCCTTGATTACACCACACATCTTGGGTTTTCTTCCACAAGAATGTCTTAGATCTCCCATTTACTGTTTCCAGTAATCCTTTTGTTATTCAATTCCTTTTTCTCCCCAAGTAGACTGGCGGTGACTTTCCGGGGCGGAATTCAAATTCAATTCTAATTGAATCTAATTGAATTTGAAGGGATGTTCAGACATCTGTTACAAAATACAAGGGAAGTCTTAGAACACCACCTCAGGGAAAAGAAGTTTCAAGGAATGCAGTAAGATCTGTTTGGGAATTTGAATGCACACATATCACTTCAATTTGGTCTTTTGTTATTGCATTTTAAAAACACACACTTTGGGGCCTGATTCCCAGCAGTGAACATTAGAAGCTCAAACATCTTGGGGCACCTAGGTGGCTCAGTTGGTTGAATATCTGACTCTTGGTTTCAGCTCATGTCGTGATCTCAGGGTCCTGAGATCGAGCCCCACCTTGGGCTCCCTGCTCAGCGGGGAGAAGCAGGCACGGAGCACGGAGCCCAACATGGGGCTTGAGATCACGACCTGAGCTGAAGACAGATACTTAACCGACTGAGCCACCCAGGCACCCCAAGTACAGTGGTTCTTAAACAGGGCTGTGTTTTAGAATCCCTTGCTTTTACAAAGTAGAAATTCCTCTGTAGCACCCCAGATTAGTTTTCCAGAATGAAGTCCAGGCTTGTATTTTGAACAAGTTTTCCAGATGATTCTGATATATGTCTCTTGTTAAGAACCACTGCTCTCGTTACTGGAAATCCCATTTAGGGGTTGACAAACCGTTTCCCCCAAATGGTCAGATGATAAATTTTTGGATTTGTAGGTGAAGTTGCAAATACTCAACGTTGCTGTAATACCAGGAAAGCAACCGTAGACAGCATGTACATGAAAGATCTAGGCTGTGTCCCGGTAAAATTTTATTTACTAAAACAGGATGGATTTGGTTCTCAGACCATACTTTACAGATTGTGAGATTATATCAGAATTTCAGGGTTTAGGATTCTGTACCCAGGCAATGTATTTTATCAGGAGATTCCAAAGTGCAGCCAAGATTGAGAACCACATTACTGGAAAACCCATATGCTCAGTTCCAGACAGGATGACTTGAAGCAAAAGAACAGAGCAGTTTTGCAGATCAGAATGTTTTCAGGTTGTTTTCATTATATTTCATGACCTTGGATATCACTGAGGTTTTCTGGGTCCAAGGGATCATTTATATCCACTTAAGATTTATTTCTAGGAAGTCAGTGTATCATGGACACATCTTCAAGGGCTCCCTTTGAAAACGACAGTGTATGCAAAACATACACTCTAGGCACACGTTTATGCCTCCAAGTTCAAACAAACAGTAGGGACCAGCCAAACAGCAGCTGCAGAAACTTGACCTAGGAGATCGAGGCGATCTGGGGATGATTATGTAAAGCCGCTCATGGGGCCTGAAGACATGGGTGCCCAGGAGGTTTCTTGACAAATATCATGAAAAGGGTTTGAGTCCCCCTCCAGTCACTTTATAATTAGCTACTTGCCTTTGCCAGAGCTTTGAGGTCAGTGTGGTTGGGGCTGGAGGACATGCTCACCATGGGAACTCAGAGGTGGGGGCCACAGCTGCTAGGACATGCTTTCCTGGCTATGTCCTTCCCCGGGGCCAGGCATGTCATCTGCTTGGCAGGTGGGCCAGTCGCTGTTGTCACAGAGACGGGTCAGATAAGGCTTAAAGACGGACAGGAAAATCCTGGTATCTCTGTTGGAGGCTCTGTGTGGATGCCTATACAATAGAATTCAAGGAGTGGTGTTTACTAAAAAGAATTGAACGTATTCAAGAGTATATTGAGTGTGTTTTTCATTCATTAAACGTTCTCTACGTGCCTCCTCTGTGTTAGGCACACTCCCTGCTCCCTGGAAGCTCCTTCCTGGGGAAGACACAGGCAGGTAAACTGTTAAAACAGCAGGAGCTAACACTATGCCTGGGCGAGAGCACAAAGCTGGGGAAGCCAGCAGGAGGGGTGTCCTTACAGAATGAAGGGAGGGAGGGAGGCAGGCAGGAAGGAGGAGGGTGGGAGCTGTGGGAGAGCTTCCCCAGAGCGGGAGACGGCGCTGAGTCGTGGGGTGTGACGGAGTTAGCCAGGCAGAGGGACAGCTGAGAGAAGGCATGGGGACAGGAGTGGGATGGCAGGTAGGTCACTGGGGCTGTCAGGGGTAGGGGGGAGAAGTTCAGGAAGAGGAGAGGATTAGGGAAAGACGAGAGCTGGCAGCCAGGCTCGGCTGTGTGGGTTGAAGGGCGCAGCTGCACCCCATCTGCAGGGGCGCCATGTCCATGGAGGACACCGAAGATTTGTATCTTTATGGTGACCATTGTATGGCAAGTGTCAGAAAAGCATCTTGAGAAGGGATGCTTTTCCTAGGCTTACGATGTCACACATGTCAAAGACGTTGCGTTGTGTCCTGAAGGCATTGTGCTACCTTTGAGGAATTTAAACTGGAAAATGGTATGAGAAGGTTGGTGTTTTAGAAAGATCACTCTTGACACTGGTATGGAGAATGGATTGGAAGGGGCAAGATAGGAAGCAGTCAGCCTGGTTAGGAGGCTCTCAAAATAATCTAGACAAACGAGGATGAGGCCCTGAACAAAGGCTCTAGAACTCTGGAAGCAGGGGAAGATTCCAGAGACTTTCCTGAGCTATAATCACTGTGACCTGATGGTGAGGTATGGGGAAGTGAGGGTCAGGGAGCCGTGAGGGGGGCCTCCAGGTTTCTGACTCTGTGTGGGATGATTTGCTAGGTGAGGAAGAAGAAATGTTGAAAAGTGAATTTCAGAAACAACTTAAAAAAATGCATAGGTACTAGATGCTTTCTTTTCTGTTTATAGGTGGTTGTAAACCAGGATTCTTTGGGCCTTGAAGCCAATGTAAAGTTCAAGTATCTTATTGAATTCCAATGCTTGGTTTTAATGCCCAGACTGTAACTGACAGTCAAATTTTCTCTTTCCTGTGGACTCACACGGTTGTCTCAGGGTTCCTGGAAAGTGAGAATGGAAACCGCAAAACCTGTTGTGATCTGGGCTCAGAAGTCACACCAGAGCACTTTCACTTGCTTCTATGGGTCAAAGCACAAGTCATGAGGCCATTAAGTGATTTCAGTAATTAAAGTGTTGTGAAAGGGGCGCTTGGGTGGCCCCACACTTAACTGTGTGTCTGTTAAGCGTCCAACTCTTGGTTTCAGCTCAGGTCATGATCTCAGGGTCCTGGGATGGAGCCCCATGCTGGGCTCTGCACAGAGCGTGGAGTCTGCTTGAGATTCTCTCCCCCCCTCTACCTCTGCCTCCACTCATGCTCTCTCTCTCTCTCAAAAAAAAAAAAAAAAAAAAAAAGTGTTGTGAAAGACTAGCACAGCTAAGATAGAGAAGAGGAGAAGGAAAGAGGGAGCCTGCTCATGCAGATGGGCTGGGGAAGGTGTTCCTAGGAGTTGACTCTGAACTAAGACCTAAGGGACGAGAAAGAACCAGGAGAGGGCATTACAGGCCGAGGGAACAGCCAGAGCAAAGGTACTGAGGCAGGGAAGTGGTGTTTGGAGGGATAGGAAGCAGCCTGGCTGCAGGAAGACCTTGTGCCTGGAGGGTTAAGCAAGACAACCCAAGCGTAGCCCCCTGAAAGCCACGGCTGGCACATAGTAGGCCTGAATTTATGTAATTTTCTTTTCTTCTAAAAAATGGTGGTAGGTAGAAATATGTTAATTTGGTAAAATATGTTAATGGTCGTGAGATCGGAATCTATTAAATTGAAGTTTTACTGCATAAGGCTCTGATTTGGAAAAAAAAGCAAAGTATTTCCCCAGGGGTAGATGTTGAAAGATTGTAGCTGCTTTGCAAACGAGTGCCCACCCTAGATGTTTCTTAATGGCATCCCAGACCTTTCCTTCAAGTTTGTTTATTTCCCTTTAACGTGTAGTGTTCTCGGTCAAGGATGTCTAGAAGCCACAGATGACTCCTTATATCTATGTTTCCATGACAGACACCCGAGGGAAGGCAGGAACTGAGAAAGGAGGGAGACCGGAGGCCCCCTTCTGAGAGTCCTTTCTCCTTGCAGGGTGTGACTGTGACTTGGAAGGCGTTCTCCCCCAAATATGTGATGCCTACGGAAGGTGCCTTTGCCGCCCTGGGGTCGAGGGCCCGTGGTGTGATGCCTGCCGCTTGGGTTTCTACTCATTCCCTGTTTGCCAAGGTAAGGGGGCAGCACACAGCACAGTGATGGTCCGTCCCTCGAGGTCAGTTTCCTCTTGAGGAAATGTGGAGGCACTTGCTGGCACAGCTGTGTGGCCTGAAGGTTAGCCAGTGAGCCCCTGGCTTATATATGCGTGTTATAGGTGACTGTCCCCCTACCTGGGCCATGTCACCTCCCTTCTTTTGTCTTTCCCACCCTACCCCTCCTCCTCCCCGGTGGTAAGCACATGGGCTCTGGAGCTTCCCCGGGTGGGAATCCTGACTCTGGAAAGGACGTGGTAGCTGAACGGTGTTTAGGAGCCTGCCGGGCAGATGAGGAGAGGAGGCGGGATTCCAGGGAGAGAGACCAGCAAGCATGAAACCACTAACTTCTCCCCACTACTTGTTCTGTGTCCTGGTAAGAATCACCGAAGGAGATGGAGGGTGGGAAGAGGAGGTGTCTGACCCAGTCCCTAGAGCAAAAGAGGAATGTAGTGAGTGTTGGGTGAATGAACGAATGAATGAATGAACTTGTCCAAGTGTTCCTCTGCCTCCCGATCCACTGCCTGCCATTGTTCTTCCCCCAGCAGGGAAAGGGAGGGAAGAGAAGAAGAGAGGATTACCGGTCGGGGCGCAAGGCAGGAACTGAATACCCCTCCAGGTGTTATAAACAGACAGGGACTTGCTCTCGGTCCTTAGGTGCTCAGCTCAGTCGCTAAGGGCTGGAGGGCAGGCTCCAGGCGGGGCTTCCAAGGAGGCTCCCAATAGAAAGGCTGAGCATTAAGCCGGGATTGTGGTAGCACAGCTCCAGGACAGAAGGACTGCAGTCCTGCTGCCTCCACAGCCATCGCTTGGTCCCGGGCAGCTAGATGGGGCTCAGCTGCGGAAATGCTCAGTAAGTGCGGAAGGCAGCCTTCTCTTCACTTCCACCTTTCTAATCTTATTCGAGTACTAATTATTTGCAAAACCAAGTTGGCATCCAGACATCCAGAACCCAGCTCCAGGAGAATCTGGAAAGTGCTGTTTGGAGCTTGCCAGCACCTGAGCACAGTTGGAGGCTACAGTCAGTATTGAGCAATCTCATCTGCCACGTCAGTCGCTAGAAAACCAGGGAGGCAGGTGCAGGCAGGGCCGACCTTCCCCACTCCCAGAGCTGGAGGCTAAAGTGGTGAAGCACCGGGTTCGTACTGGGTGTCCCTTGGGGCAAGTTGCTTAGCCCCTCTGTTTCTCAATTGCCTCGTAATCGTGCAGATTACAGACACACTGACTGTGAAGCTCTTAGTGCCTGGGAAGCACTCACTTGTATGGAAAAGGAAACGGCTTCCTTCTCCTCTTGGTCCCCTGTCGCACTCTGTTCACAGACCTCTATCCTCTGCTCCAGCTGTCTCAGCCTTTGCCACTGGGAGCCACAGAAGCTCACCCTCAACCAGAGAAATTCAGTATTAGTGGTTGGAATGCCCAATACGTTTCCCATGGAAATATCAGTACGGGTGATGCTCATGTTCAAATTGTGTGAATCCTACTAGAGGCAAATTCTGTTCAACTGGCTCCACCGTCTTGCAGGGTAACCTCGTCCTTGCTCCTGGTATTATTTCTGTGGAAAGATATCCTAAATCATGAAGTTCCGTGCACAAGTTGGGGATGATTACATTTCTGTTTTAAGCTAGAAACCCCACGTGGGGAACCAGTGGGAGGGAGAGGGAGTGGAGACCCTCCATTTCAGCTGTCCATGAGGGCCAAGCCCAGAGGAGCTCATGGTGGGAGAAGGCAAGACGATGAGCAGTGAAAATGAGGTCTTTTCACCAAAAGCAGGAGAAGGGTTGGGGCAGCCAGGTAGTTTATCTCACTCCCCTCCTGTAACAGGCAAGCATTTTCTAGTTGCTCTTTGTTTTGTCGACACTCCCCCAATTATATTGTAGACGTAAGCTGTTTGGGGGCAAGGCGTGGACAGAATGTCTCATGTTAATTTTCTAATAATCTGCTGACATTCAGGTTAGTTCTGCTTCAGCTGCCATGCTTGTGATTGAAAGTATCCCAAAGGTTTTCTTTTTTCCTCCTCCTTATCAGCCCCAACTACAGCCTCATTCTGCTAGAATGAATTACAAATATTCCAACCTAGTCATTCCCTTGAGCAAGGCTGTCAGATTGTGCCTTTGTGTCTATGGATACAAAGGTGAAGAGTAATACATTAATTTTAAGAATGCTCTTTTTTCCACACTTCTTCACTACTAGAACTAATTCATTTTAAGACAGGTAGAAAATACAAAGGTGTATTCATGACAGAGCAGAGGAAGGTGGGACTTCCAGAATGGCAGAGTAGGGAGCTCAGTGGGACCCTCTCTCCAACAAAACAAAACTTTAGCTGGTAAAGAATTTTTAATAATCATTTAAAATCTCTGGAAATTGTCCTAAGAGCAAATGAAGGAATATTTACTTAAAAAAATCTAAATATCGGTAAGATCAAGTCTGACATTTGAACTCCGTTACCCCCTCCACCCCAACTGTGTGTTGTAGAAGCTCTACCCTGGGCATGGACAGCCAAGAAGATGGGGGTTCACTCTCTTCTAAATTCCTGTTCTGGGGCTACAGTTTCACCCGAGGAGGGGCAGGCTGCTGGCATTTCTCATTGCCCCTTGGCTTGTGTTATAGAAGCTCTATTCCAGGCAGGCTCAGCAGAGAGGACCATGTCTTCTCTTTCTCCACCCAGCCCCACCTGTATGGTGGAGACTCTACACCAAGCCCTGCAGGCTGAAAATACTAGAACCCGATCACCTGCACCCCATTTAGCTCATAGAGTGGAGGTCCCAAGCTAGGAGAGGCAAGCTGAGATGACCAGGAGCTACCACTCCTATGCCCGCTGCCTGCTCATAGAGCAGGGGTGTCATGCCAGGAAAAGTGGGTCCTCATCTTCAAGTCTGGTGGTCCAGGAGCTCTGCACAGCCTGGAGGACAGGGAGGTCATAATGATAAAGAGTTTGGAAGCTCTGTCTGAGGGAATTATTTTAACAGAAGGGGCCGGAGGGTGTTGCAGAAAACATTGTAGATCCTGGTGTGGAGCAATTACGAGGAGGCTGGTAGCTCTGGTATAAGCATGATGGCAGAGCAGTGGGAGGTTTAGTAGAGAGAATCAGAGGAAGTTCAACCAAGAAGAGCCCTTCTGATGTCACAGATAAGTCTGCAGGTTGGGAAGGTTGTGTGCGCGTGCTAGATCTCACCTCTTCAGGAGGAGTCCAATCAGATGGGGGCAGTGGGAAGACTCAGAAACATCCCCATGCTGCACACAAATCCATTACCTTAGGGTCGTAGCCACGCTGGCAGATGGGATTTAAGCACAACCTCTAATCAAACATTGACCAAACAAGCTGCTCTGACACAGGGTAACTTCTAAGGAACCAGGCTTAAAAAGGATACCTTAGTCATCGCTGGTTATCTAGAACTGTGTGGTGCCCAAGTCTGTACCCTCTCAGGAGTGACCAGAGAGGAAAAATCGAAACTAGTAGTCCCTGGCTGAATGTAAGGGGAAAATGTGAATTCTCCACACTGTGGTAGCAGCCTCCAAGCTATACACATATGCAATGGGAAAGGGTAAAAATCTGACTGGACAAGCAGGTTCAAGCACAACGTTCAACCAATCAGTTGCTTGTATGGACCCAGGGGTGCCGCTGGGGTAACCAGGCCAGCAGAAAAACACAAGGAGGAACGTCTGAGTGGGAACATCAGAGGCTGGACATTGGAGGGGAAGCAGACCTTGCAAAACTAATTCATCCACATCATTAAACAACCAACCAACTAAGCAAACAAAGAATAATTCTGGTGGTAGCCAGCGTTCTATAATATGTCACCTAGAATGTCCAGTTTTCAAAAATAAAAAGAGAGATAGGCAAAGAATCAGGGAAGTATGACCCATACACAGGTAAAAAGCAGCCAATAGAAACAGCTTTTGAATGGGCTCAGATGGTAGATTTAGCTGTGACCAAAATACCTGTTATAAATATGTACAGAGGTAATGGAAACCATGCTTAATGAATTAAAGGAAAGTGTAATGATAATGTCTAATGAAATGGAGAATATCAATGAAGAGACAGATACTGTATAAAAGAACCAAATGGAAATTCTGGAGTTGAAAAGTATAATTGAAATGAAGAATTCATCAGAGTGATTTGGTAGTAGATTTGAGCCAGCAGAAGAATCAGCAAACTTGATGACAGATCAATAAAGATTATTCAGTCTGAAAAACAGAGAAAAGAAGAATGAAGATAAATGGACAGAGCCTCAGAGAAATAGGAGACACCGAAGTGCACCAACATCCATGTAATGGGAGTACTGGAAAGAGAGGACAGAGGAAGGGCCAGAAAACGTAGTCTAAGAAATAATGGCAGGGTGCCTGGGTGGCTCAGTTGGTTAAGCGACTGCCTTTGGCTCAGGTCATGATCCTGGAGTCCTGGGATCAGGTCTGGCATCGGGCTCCCTGCTCAGCGGGGAGTCTGCTTCTCCCTCTCACCCTCCCCCCCTCATGCTCTCTTTCTCTATCTCATTCTCTCTCAAATAAATAAATAAAATCTTAAAAAAAAAAAAAGAAAGAATGGCAGAAAACTCCCCAAATCTAATGAAAAACAATCTACAGCCTGAAGAAGTTTAATGAATTCCAAGCAGGATACCTGCAAAGAGAGCCCTACTCAGACTTCATGGTTTAAATGTTGAAAGACAGAAAAAAGTCTTACAAGAGCAAAAGAAAAATGACTCAGTCCAAGCCAGGGAATCCGTTAGAATGCCACCTGATTTCTCATCTGAAACAACACAGGCTAGAAGGCAGTGGGGCCACAGTCTAAGAACTGAAAGTAAAATTTGGTCAACCAAGAATTTTATATCCATCAAAATTATCTTTCAAAATGAAATCCAAATAAAGATATTCCGAGATGAACAAAAAGAGAGAATTTGAGGCTAGCCTACCTGCCTCATAAGAAATAGCAAAGGAGGTTCTTCAAGGCTGAAAGCAGGTGATGCCAGATAGTAGTTGGAGTTCACCTGCAAATATAGAGTGTTGGTAAAGGTAATTAGGTAGGTGTGTTGGTCTGCTTGGGCTTCCGTAACAGGATACTACAGACTATGTGGCCCAAACAACAGTCATTCATTTTCTCATGGTTTTGGAGGCTAGAATTCTAAGATCAGGTGCTAGAAAATTGATTTCTGGTGAGTACTGTCTTCCTGGCTTGCAGACAGCTGCCTTCTCCTTGTATCCTCACATGTTCTTTCCTCTCTGTGTGGGCAGAAAGAAAGAGAGAGAGAAATCTCTGATATTTCTGCCTTTTTTAACAGAATATCAGTCCTGTAGGATTAGGACCCCACTTTTATGATCTCATTTAACTTTAATTACCCCCTAAAGGTCCTATATCCAATTACAGTCACATCAGCGGTTACAGCTTCAACATATGAATTTGGGAGGCACATAATTCAGTCCATAATAGTAAGTATTACAAAATATAGTATAATTGCATATTTTTTATCCTTTCTTGTCTTGATTGATTTTAAAAGAAATTGCACAAGACTGTACACACACACACATACACGTATGTATGTTAGGTGGGCTTATAACATACATAGCATATATATATACATAAACACACACACACGTGTGTGTGTGTGTGCGTGTGTGTGTATGCTTATCCCGTACAGAAATGTAATATGTTTAGCAATAATAGTGCAAAGGAGATGGGTGAGAACAAAGCTACGAATTCGAATAAGGCAGTGACATCAAATCTATGGCAAGAAATGAAGAGAACCAGAAAGGATAAATAAGAAAGTTTATTAAGATACTCTATACATATGTATGTTCTCTCTTTTCTTCTATTGGCTTCTTTAGAAGATATAGATTATATAAATAAGTATAACAATGTATTGTTGGGTTTTGACATATTTAGACATAATACGTTAACAGCACAAAAACAGAGAAAGAATGGAGTTATGTAGGAGTAAGGTCTATATGTCACTGGAACTAAGTTAGTGTAAATCTGAAGTAGATGCTTTTAAGATGTATTTTGCAACTCCTAGAGCAACCACTAAGACAATAACAAAAAATTAAAAACGTTAAAGGAAGTAAAATGTGATGCTAGAAAATATTCATTTAATACAAAAGAAGGCAATAAAAGGGGAATAGCAAAACAAAAAGATACGAAACATGTAGAAAACGAAATGCAAAATGGCAGAAGTAAACCCAACTGTATCAATAACAACATTAAATGTGAGTGGATTCTACAGCATACCATATACCAATAATAACCCCAATGGATCAAAAGCCCAAATATAAGAGCTTAGCCTGTAAAGCTCCTAGAAGAAAGCATAGATTTAAATCTTTGTGACTTTAGGTTAGGCAATTATTTTTTAGATTTGACATCAAAAGCACAGGCAACAAAAGAAAAAAACCAGATACTGGACTTTAAAAACCTTTGTGTTTCAAAGGACACTCTCAAGAAAGTGAAAAAACAACCCATTGAATGAAGGAAAGTATGTGCAAATCATGTGTCTGATAAGGCACAGATATATAATATCAAGAATATCTAAAGAGCTCTTATAACACTCTAATTAAAAGACAACCTAATTAAAAAATGGACAGAGTATTTGAATAAATAGTTCTCCAAAGAAGATCTACAGTGGACCAATAAGCACATGAAAAGATGTTCCACATCATCAGTTATTAGGGAAATGCAAATTAAAAGCACAATGAAATACCATTTCCTATCCACTATAAAGGCAAGTTATAACAAAGGTTGGCAAGGATGTGGGGAAATTTGAGCCCTCCTACAGTGCTAGTGGGATACAGCACGACGATACAGCCATTTTGCAAACAGTTTTGCTATTTCTCAAAATGTTAAGCCTAAGGTTACCATATGATCCAGGAAGTCTACTCCTAGGTATATATCCAAAGGCAATGAGAACACACAACCACACAGTAGCTTGTATACCAATGTCTGAAGCAGCATTAGTCAGAGTAGCCAAGAAGGGGAAACGAACTATGTGTTCATGAGCTGATGAATGGATAAAAATGTAGACTCTCCATATTATGGAATATTATTGGGAAAAAAAAGAAAGAAGTATGGATACATGCCACAACTTGGATGAACCTTGAAAACATGATGCTAAGTGAAAGAAGCTAGTCACAGAAAACCACATATTGCATGATTCCATTATATGAAATGTCAAGAACAGACAAATTCATAGAGACAGGAAGTAGATTAGTGGTTGCTTAGGGCTGGGATCGAGGTGGGAGGGGCGGCGGAGATGGGGCAATGGGGATTGACTGATAATGAGTATGGGGTTTCTTTAGGGGGGGACAAAAATGATTCTAAAATTAGATCATGCTGAGGGTTGCACAACCTTTTGAATACATTAAAAAACATTGAATTGTACATTTTAAATGGATAAATTGTATGGTATATGAATTATATCTCAATAAACCTCTTTTTCAAAAAGATACGGGTGGGGGAATCCAGCACATGAAAGCAGGGTATTGCCTCTCCAGACACACATCAGCCTTATCTTTCTGGAAATTTGCCCCCATCTCTCCTGGTATCTTATTTACAACAGTGATAAAATGATATGCATTAGAATTTTGGAGTTAAAAGAAATTGAAATTACCTATTTTACTAATCTGAGATGCAGGGAAAGCTAGGTAGTTGCAGGGTGATGAGTAACACCACATTTCTTGACCCTCACCCTGGTGTACCTTTAGGAATTATATTCTCTTCCTTCACATCTGCAGCAGCTAGAGGTCCCAAGACCTCAAAAAGCATGAGGACTGTACTTCCCAGATTGCATTTTTCACACTGCAGGTCACCATCAGTGCACGGAGAAATCAATTCAGTGAGTATGGACCAGCATTAAAATGAAATAGAATAGAATTAGAATAGAATAGAAAGAATAGAATAGAATAGAATAGAATAGAATAGAATATGCATTCTAAGCAGTAAAGAATTGTTTTGCAAAGTTCTTGTTGTTCATAGTTATCTCCTATAATAATAAATATCATTGTTTCTACATCTTCATCATCTGTCAATCTCTGTGTATGTGTAGCCTGTTTATTGGGTTACAGTGTAAAATTTCTTTTTAAAAAAATTTTGAATTTTTATTTTTTTAAGTTATGTTATTTTAGTCACCATACAGTACATCATAAAATTTATTTTTTATTGTGGATGTAGCTAAAAAAAATTTGAAAGCTACTGTGTTATGTAATCCTGGAGGATTTTGTCTATGATTCTGAGTAGTTGGTCACTTTTCTTTCATTCTACTCTTTGGTTTTGTGGCTTCAGACTTTCAAATAGTTACTGTCTGAAAATCATGGAGTATTTGGGTGAATTTAGGATCCCTCTTTTACCTGGAAACTGTTGCTCAGTAGATTGCAGCAATCATCTGATAAATCCGTTTCACCTGGGCCAGTTTACATTGCATAATTCCTTCCTAAACCTGTTCAGGGGGCAAGCAACCACTCTGTCTTATCTTTTATACTTTCTCTATAGGACAGGAGTAAGGACCAAAGGGCATGAGGAACTCATCTGAGATGCATCCCCTGTTTCATCTTTAATCCGTAGTCTTCCTTTACTCTTCTGCCTTAAACCCAGGAAGAAGGGAGGATATAAATGTTAATGTCCTGAGATTTGACCTTAAACTGGGTTTTGACTTAATGATTGCTCTCTTACCTAAAAGAGTGCTGAAAAGCCTAGAACTTGCTAGCGTATTCATGTAGGTGTAGGGGGACAATCACCAGCACTGAGTGAAGTCGAAAAGAGCCACGGGTTTAGTTACAGCAGGAGCTGTGCTTTTTCAATACATGAATTATATGACATTCAGTTGCATCTTAATGTGGCTTAATCTGCACAGTTTCCTTAAAGGGATGCCATGATTCTGATTTGCTTATAGGAGCTGTGATTATTTTTAATGCTCTGCCTATTGAAACACAGATTTCTATAATAAACCTCAAACTTTGGTCATTTTTTTTTCTTATTTATTTATTTATTTATTTGAGAGAGAGAGAGAGAGAGAGCATGAGAGGGGGAGAATCAGAGGGAGAAGCAGACTCCCCGCCAAGCAGGGAGCCCGATGCGGGACTCATTCCTGGAACTCCAGGATCAGGACCTGAGCCGAAGGCAGTCGCTTAACCAACTGAGCCACCCAGGCGTCCCTGGTCATTTTTTTTCCACTTAAAAAAAATGACTTTAAATATATGCCCTCATTCTTTGAACAGCAGTATAGTATTATTCCATCTAGATGGAATTTGTTCATCTGGGTCATGCATCTGGAGCTAAAATGAGAGAACGAGGCAATAAGACCCCTCAACCCCCATTGCCTCTGTAAAGTGAAAAAGGACACTTCCAAAGATCTGCGCTAAAATCCATGCATTTCACTGCTAGAAGAATCCCATAGGCCCTCTCTTACCTATGCCTCTTTTTTTTTTTTTTTTTTTAATAATTGTGCTAAGTTCGGTTGTTTTCTAAGCCACACCCATGGTGAGTTAGAAACGTAAAATTAGAAGGGAGGGGAAAATTGCTAAGACAACACACTGACAGTAAGGGAAGAAACCAAAGCAGACGTGAAACTGAGGCCGTATAGCAGCTTGGGACCATTTGATGAAGAGCAGATAATCCTCCTCAATTCAGGAGGTACCGAAGATGTCACTGTTAGAATAAGGATATGAATACCATAATAATGGCTCTGGATCACGGTGTAGTCATGAAATTATGTCTGAATATGTGTTTCAGGAGGAAGGAAGATACATCATACATTTTGGTAAGAGCACTATTTGGTAAGAGTACTTTTAAAATGAGAACATTTTGGTGATTAAAGTGTCAATTTTGACTCCATAGTTTCATGTGACAGAAAACTTAACCTAAATTGGCTTAAGGCAAAAAGAATTTATTGGCTGTGATTGAGTAGTTCTGGGCATATTTGGTTTCAGGAACAGGTTGATCCTCAAAAGATGTTGGCAGGGTCTGTTTTTCTCCATCTCTCAAGCCTGCTCTCTTGTAGGTTGGCTTCATTTTGAGGTCTCAGGTGGTGGTAAGATGGTAGCTGACACTTCTTAGACATACGTCGCTGTGGACTGAATTGTGTCCCCTTCAAATTCATACGTTGAAGCCCTAACCTCCAAGGTGACTGTATTTGGAGTAAGGAAGTAATTAAGGTTAAATGAGGTCAAAGGTTGGAACACTGATCTGATAGGGTTGGTGTCGTTCTAAGAAGAGACACCAGTGAGTTTTACAGACACACTCTCTGCCATGTGAGGGCACAGCAGGAAGGCAGTTGTCTGAAAGCCAGGAAGAGAGTGCCCAGGAACCGAATCTGCTGGCAGCTGGTACCTTGCTCTTGGACTTCCCAACCTCTGGAACAGTGAGAATGTTCAAGCCTATGGTATTTTATTACAGCAGCCTGACCAGACTGACATTCATCCTTCCAGGTTCAAGTCTAGGGAAAAGAGCGTGCATTCCTCCAGGCCAAGTCTGTTCTGACTGGATCATGTGCCCATTCCTGAACCAAGCCCATGGCCGTGGCATTCCGTGCTCTGACTGGCCAAGCCCGAGTCTCCCCACATCCAGGGAACCACAGTGAAGTCCATAGTCTGAACAGCGCGGGTGGAGGAAGGAGAAGAGCTGTCCCACCCCCACCCCTGTCCTGCCACCGCAAAATCAGGATGCCGTAACCAAAACAGGGTGGCAGAACTGTGTATTGCTAAAATCATCAGCAATCGGAGAAAACCTAGTTCCCCAAAGTGACCAGTCCTATAAGAGATTAGGAAGGCCTATGAGGTTTAACTGTAGCATCTTTCTTTCCTAAGAAGATGACACCTGACATGAAAACTCTTCGATCTGCCACTGTGCATAATGCAACATTCCTTGTTTAAATGATAGAGTCTGGTTTTAAGAAACATAAGAATGTATCTTCTCATTTATATTTTTGGTATAGCTGGTTTGGAGCTCTGTTTTCAAAGGTCAACCAAAGTCATCTGAGCTCACTGGCCAAAAGGCAGACCACGAAAACACAAGACTGAGAAGGTGTGCCGAGGGCTGCAGAGAGGGGCTGGGAGGAGCAGGTGCTCCCTGGCTCCCTGGGTGACTGTGTGCGGCCAGCCTCTTTTGGGTTCTGGCTGTGGTTCCAAGTCGTGGCTCAAGTGGAGGGAAAGGCTCACATAATGAGGCAGAGGGGCAGGTTCACTGTGTACACTAGTCCCATGCCCTTGTGGGAGAAAGCATTGTTCAGGCTTTGGAACTCCAGCAGGGGGGTGAGAGGGAGCAGATCACCTCAAGTCCTGTCTCAGTGGACCCTGCCAGAGCACATCCAGCTTCAGAGGGGCCTACCACCACTGGTTGCCAAGTTTTGCAGGAAATGCACCATCCACCATATTCCTGGCATGGTGTAAGCGTGCACCTTGAAGCTTGTGGTTCCATTTGGACCGCTAGGTTCTGGAAGAATTCTGTCTGTGATAGTCTCTCTTCTCTTGCTCTTTCCTTTTTCTAACAGCTTTTGTGATCTTTTTACAATTTTCCCTTGGGGTGGCTTTGCGGCTACTGCCTGAGACTCAGACTCACTGAAATCTGAGCTTAGTCTAACAGTGAGGTCCAACACAGTATTTTAATATCTGATATTTTTTTTCTTAAGACAAAACTGATTGCTTGGCCACTGAATTTTAGAATAAAATCAACATGACCCCAAATGCTGCATCAGATGGTCCAGTATATTCTAGCCAAAAAAATGTTCTTATGGCTTTGCTCTATATTATTTCAAAGATTTAAAAAATCTTCTTGAGGAGGAATTTTAAAATCCTTCTAAGTTGTTCTTGCCAACAGCGGTTCTGCATTCATGTTTCCCATTAACTTAATTTGCTCCAGACTTCTCTAAGTACAGTGCCGTATTCTTATTTTAATTTCGACTCATGCAAGTGCCCTGCAGTTTTCTTTTTCATAGGTGAAAGTCAAATCATAGATAGGAGACCCCATTGGAGAATTGTCTATATGTATTTAAAACTTGTGTTTATGTTGATATCTGGTTCACCTCTTTATCTTCAATTACAGCATACAACTGTAATTCTCTCAGTTAACTTGGTCATTTGGGGGGGGTTTACTCCCCCCTTTTCCTCCTCCCACCACACCCCCAGCTTTTCCTCTCCCCTCCATTCCTCATTCCTGTTTTCCTCTCCTTCATGCTTCTCCTCCTCTCTCTCCCCGCCTTCCCTGGTACAGTTTGCTGGGCAGCAACTAGTCAGCACTTAGAACAGAGGCTAGGAAGGTGTGGGTTGTGGAAACAAGTGGTTCTCCCATGACTAGGAACCAAAGGGGTGCCAAGTGGAGCTGCCCCCAAATCTCAACCACACTGACCTGACCCAGGGCCAGGAACTGTCCCTATTGGAGTTTGCTGTAGTCCTTGGGTTGTGGTGACAGATCTTTCCTTAGAAAACTATAAATAGGGGCGCCTGGGTGGCTCAGTCGTTAAGCATCTGCCTTAGGCTCAGGTCATGGTCCCAGGGTCCTGGGATCGAGCCCCACATCAGGCTCCCCGCTCCGTGGGAAGCCTGCTTCTCCCTCTCCCACTCCCCCTGCTTCTCCCTCTCCCACTCCCCCTGCTTGTGTTCCCTCTCTCGCTGTGTCTTTCTCTGTCAAATAAATAAATAAAATCTTTAAAAAAAAAAAGAAAAGAAAAGAAAAGAAAACTATAAATAGGTTGCCAGTGCAAGATTAACCTCCTTCTTCCTGTCAGCATAGCCCCATGAATCAGACAAACCAAATAAGAGAAGAGGCCAAATGGGCCCAGCTAATGATGGATGCTGCTGCAGGGAAGGTTTATGGCTCAGGATGCTCCCGGGAGACCCCTCCCCACTTTCCCAAGAGGGGAGACAAAACCCTAGGGCTGGGTGTGGGGAGAAGTCTGAAGCCACGTTCAGTGCAATTGGGTCTTGAACTGGCCCTTCACTTTGTAATTCAGTTTTTGTCTAGGAGAACATCGAGGTGGTTGGTTGGAAGAAACCTGAGAATTTTCTGTAGATTGAATCTGCCCGATGCCCAGGTAACAAGAAAGGTGGGTGGTAGCAGGTGCGGTGTTACCAGCTGCCGGCTTTGTGGCTTAGACTGGAGAAGGTGCCAGCCTGCTTTTCCAACAGAAGGAAAAGCTCCAAAGTCCTGGGCAGTGTCTGCATCCTGGAAGCAATAAGGAGCATTGTTTACCTTGTGATTTACATGGTGTCGGGGGAACCTCGTCTCATCTGATGAGCTTCTTTACTGAGAAGTAAACCCCTCAATGGGGTTACTCATAAAATACCTGTCTCTTGGCAATGCTGCAGGATTCAGTAAGGGAATGCATGCCCGCACGGGGTGGACCTCAGGAAGATTTCAGTAGTTACGTAGTCTTTCAATGAACAAATAGGAACATATACTGGGACCAGGGCTGTATGTGATGCTGGAAGACATTGGGGAGCACAACAGACACACTCCTGTCCCTTTGGAGTTTTACTGTCCTTAGTTTTTATACTGTTTGGGGGTAAAAATGTCTTAAAGGTGAAACAATGAAGAGGAGGCAAGAGGTAAAAATACTCCAGAAACTTCAAAGGACCTGGACCGACACAAAGAGCAGCATGAAAGTGTTTGTAAGACATTATAGTATTTCCAAGAGGGAGGAGGGGCTACCAGTGTTGACGTTTGGGTTTGGAATTTGGCAGCTGTCCCTGCTAGCTGGATTGAAGTGAGACGTGTGATGCCAGATTGAGGAATTCGTGATTTAAAACAATGTACGTGCCTTTAAGCCTGGGTCTTTGTTTTCACCTCTGGAGGGTAACTGTGTTTCCTGAGGCTCCCTGGACAACATCCGTGGCCCAAGGAGCCAGGGGCCATGTCCCCCACATTATGCTGGTAGGAGCTGCCACAGCTGGGCTGGTTAGGGCACTGGGCCAGTGTTTTTGTGTTCACTTTCCTTTAAGACAGAAATAGCAGAAAGAGCTTATGTTAATCAGGGCTCTCCAGAGAAACAGAACCAATAGGATGTAGGTGTGTGTGTGTGTGTGTGTGTGTGTGTATGGGGAGAGATTTATTTTAAGGAATTGGCTTACATGATCGTGGGGGCTGGCGAGTCTAAAATCTGCAGGGCAGGCTGGTGGGCTGGAGACCCAGGGAAGAACTGATGTTGCAGCTCAAATCCGAGGGCAGACTTCCTTCTTCCTTGGGACCCTCTGTCTTTCTCTTAAGGCTTTCAACTGATTAGATGAGGTCTTACCCTCCTTGTGGAAGGTGATCTGCTTGACTCAAGCTTATCAATCATAACTGATTAAGTTATTAATTATATCTTAAAAGAAGAAACAATGTTCACAGCAATATCTAGATTGATGCTGGCCACACATCTGAGCCTCATAGTGTAGCCAAGTTGGCATTATAAAAATTAACCATCACAGAACCCAAGAACGTTTCCTCAATAATGTGCCCCTCGGTGGGGACATGATCTCTGCAGATAGGCCCCGGGGCGGGGCTGGGTAACGAGGGGCTATGAAAGAACTCTGACCCAGAAGGCAGTAGGAGATCGGAGTCCTTGTCCTGCTGTCTGCCAAGAGTTGGCTGAGTGGCATTGGGCACGAGTCTTCATTTCTCTTACAGTTTCTTGGCAGTGGTGGGGGCGGGGGAGGTGCTTCATACTATGTCAATAACTCCCTGGCCCCTCTTCTGGGTTTTGAGCTCTTTGAGGTCAGGGAATGTGTGTTTTTCCTAATTACCTCCACCCCCACATCTAGTCTTGGTGCCACTGAGCGTAGTAGGCCTTTGATCCAAGTCTGCTGGATGGAGGAATAAAAAGTGGGAGGGTGGAGTGGTGGTAAATGCTCTGGGTCTGTCACTGCCTAGCCGTGCCTCTCTGAACCAACCCCACAGCGGGAACTTGCATTTGGGTCTCTCTGGCCCACCGCCGTGCTCTATCCAGGCCCCACACCCCGCTGCCCTGGGTCTGACGGATGTCTTTTCATTCAGCCTGCCAGTGTTCAGTCCTTGGCTCCTACCAGACGCCCTGCAACCCGGTGACGGGACAATGTGAATGCTTTCCAGGGATTACAGGACAGCGGTGTGACAGGTGTCTCTCAGGAGCCTATGATTTCCCTCACTGCCAAGGTAGGGAAGACATCAGAATGCCAGAGGGTGGGTTCCTCTCTGAAATGTGTGCAGCCAGACTCCCAGACAAGCCTAGGGGACCCACCACTGGTCGCCTCTACACGTTTGACCCTCATCTGCCTGGTTCCTCCCCAGTTCGTGTCCGTTGAAAATGCATATATCAGATAATGCGTCCTCAAAGGAAATCAGAGATGATTTATTCCTACAAATTTTTTTAAATTCCCATGTATTATGAATTTATATTCCTTGATTTGCATGTCAATTCCTGTGTATAACAGTGTGGCCAAGGTGACCCCTTTGAGCTGCCCCAAGTGTTCCTTGACCCCTTCCCAAGGCACCCTGGCTTCTCTCTGGTTCCAGGCTCGCAGCATTGATGCTGGCTGTTCCATAATCCCCTGAGGGGTGACTCTAGCAGGTGCCCTTGCACTTGATCTTAGCCAAAAGGCCGAGAAGCGATAGCAGGTCCCCTTGCTAGCAGGCAGAGCACCACCTATGCTGTGTCGCTGCCCCGCCTCCTGGGGGCATTGTCATCACACAGCACAGGTGGAAGGGGAGGGGGGTGACCTAGTCTGTTTGGTTAATACCCTCTCCCCCCCGCCCCCCCCCCCGTAGGAGACGTTGAGAGTCTGCCGTACTCTGCAGCAGGGGGCACAGAAATAAGATGCCCGTCGCATCTCCTTGTGCTCTTGGGGGCATGCAGCCTCCAGGGGCGAGGAGCTCCGGCAACGGCTTTAGAGGTCCCTTTCCCTGTTGAGAAGAGGTATTTGAGGAAGCCTGCACCAGACTTTCCACTTGGAGATTATGGCTTTCTCTGACTCCTTCCTGCTCTTGGTAGCGCTCTGAGCTCTGCATTCCGAGCTGTCTGAAGACAGGGCCCCAGCGCCAACCTGATTCCCCAGAACCTCACTCACCAGAATCCTCAAGGGACCGGGTTTTCTGGCCGGTGGAAATTGTAGCCAGTAGTCAGAGGGGACATTTTGCGTTTGAGAAGGCTAGGGCATTCTCACCCAAACCCTCTTCCTTCTAATAGCCATACTACTGTATAATAGTAATGCTGAGACTTTGCAAGATCCTCCTTTATTGAAGAGAGATTCTATTGGGCTTGTAATACCGTAGTGACTAAGGCAGGAGAACAAGCTAATTCATTTTAGAAATAATTTTAGTACAAGTGGGTAGCAAGGGGATTGTGATAATTAAAGAATTAAGTCTTGGGTGACCAAAAAATGTACTTAAACAAATCTGTAGCTTCTATTTAGTGGACAATTAAAAAGTCTCTTGGTACAATATTGCCCTCTTCTGGACAATCCTAAAAGTCGTTCAAAATTCTGGAATCTCTTTTCCCCAATCTCCTTCATGATCAGTCAGAAATGAGTAATAGGCAGGGGGATGGAGGTAAGTGGCAAAAGGGGTGTTTGGGGGATTAAGGACTCTAAAGGTTATTCGAGGTGTGCCTTTTTCTGAATTGCACGCACAGTCCTTGCCACCCATCTATCAAGAAATACAAATATAGGTGCATTGTTTTTAAAAACAAATAAAACTTTTAAAACTTGAAAACACTAAAACAAGCCATATTTCTAAATCATGTGCAGGTTCCAGCAGTGCCTGTGACCCAGCTGGTACCCTGGACTCCAGTTCGGTAAGTAGAGGATTATAAAAGGGTTACAATTCTAACTGATGTATTTGGATACATGTTACAGACTAACACATTTGGGAGCTTCCCGAAATAAAAAGTCAGTTAAAATAAGACCTGAAGCCAAATTGCAAAAGAGGTCACTGTTCTTGTTCAAAGTGCATATGTGATATTGTGAATACCAGGTATTCCGAGGAGGTTTCTAAGTGCTTTAGAAATGCTCTGTCTTCTTAGCTTCAAAGCCTGGAGATGGTGGACCTCCAGGCATTCGAGGGACTGAGGAAGAGAGGTTCTGCGTCCTTACAATGAGGCAGTGACTCTTGCATCTTACAAAAGTACTTTCAGATAAACATCATTCTCTACTGATCCTCAACATGTTAAGTATTCAGATACTTTTCCATTTAAAGGAGTTGTTCTTGCTGTCCCAGAATCAACAGATAATGACAATGTTAACAATAAAAGTGATTTTTAAATGTTTCTTTTTCTGTATTTTCCGATTTTGTTTTAACCACAAATATGGATTATGTGTAGAAAAAAATAAATGAAGAATAAAACTAAAGCCATGAACAGTCTGTTGAAATCAACAGAGTACTTTTTTTCCCCTCTGGGTACACTTAATTTACTTTTCAAAATATAATTCTGTGGGGCGCCTGGGTGGCTCAGTTGGTTAAGCGACTGCCTTCGGCTCAGGTCATGATCCTGGAGTCCCGGGATCGAGTCCCGCATCGGGCTCCCTGCTCGGCAGGGAGTCTGCTTCTCCCTCGGACCCTCCCCCCTCTCATGTGCTCTCTTTCTCATTCTCTCTGTCTCAAATAAATAAATAAAATCTTAAAAATATATATATATATATATAATTCTGTGACAAGCTTTGTTCAGAACATATGTTTGAAAACATGTCTTAATTTTGAGATGTCAAGTGTTAATTTGATTTTCTTTTAAAGGGATATTGCCAATGCAAAGCTCATGTTGAAAGTCCTTCTTGTAGCATCTGCAAACCATTATATTGGAATCTGGCCAAAGAAAACCCCAATGGATGTTCAGGTGAGGTTTTTACACATAATAATTTACTATATTGCAAATTCTTTTTATTTTTCTCTACTTCAGTGACTAAACCCACAAAAGAGCTATTTATTTAATAAGTTCAATTTGTCTGAAATCTCGTGTAAATGTTTTGATGTTTTTTCCCCTGCTTTTGGCAGAACTTCTGTCATTTGAAAATCTCAGCAAGGGATTTATATCCCATTTCCATATGCATTTTGTTGTTTGCAAAGGCAGCTACTTGATAAATGGTTTATATTGCCTTGTTTTTTATAACCCCTCTTTTGGGTTTGATTTTATTTTCATTTTATGCTTAGATTGAAGCCAGGACAGGAACTTAAAAACACCAAGCTAAAGGTAGTTAAGTGGAGTGGATATGTCCTTAAATAATGTTTTCTTCTTTTTTTTTTTTTAAAGATTTTATTTATTTATTTGAGAGAGAGAAAGTGCGAGTGCACAAGCAGGGGGGAGGGGCAGAGGCAGAGGGAGAAGCAGACTCCCCGCTGAGCAGGGAGCCCCACTGGGGTGTGGGGCTCGATCCCAGGACCCCAGGATCATGACCTGAGCCGAAGGCAGATGCTTAACCAACTGAGCCACCCAGGGACCCCTAGAGTATGTTTTCATGTAAGCTTATCAGTAATGACCTTGACATTAGAATCATTTAAAAATCCCATGATGTTGCAGCTTTTGTCTTAGAGCAGTCATCAACTAGCCATTACTCCTTGTAGGTGGATGGTATTGATCTGGTGGTTCTGCTGACCCCAAAAAGCAGTCCCATTTTAGGCTTCAACGGAGCCAACGGGAATTCTGCTGAGGTGTGCCTGACAGTGACCCCACATGTCACGTAGCTGCTCTGTCATGTTTCCAGAGCCAAGGGCTGTCCTCTGGGCGGCCTTGGTCCAAGAACGCTCTCTTCTCTTCACAGAATGCCAGTGCCACGTGGCGGGAACAGTGAGTGGAATCGGAGAGTGTGGGCAGGTAACGCGGCCCATTGTCCGTAAACCAGGGCAACGTTAGAACCGCGGATGGTGGGGTGTCTGTGGGAGGGGATTAGTGCCTCTGTGATTGTACGGGGTGTGCTAATCTCTCTGGACGTTTTCAGATCCTCGCTAACTGCTCATGTTACACAGCGAGTCAGTTTTAAATCTTGAAGATGAGCGAATTGTGCGATCTTACCAAATTGTGTCATCTGGCTTATTCTGCAGCGAGATGGTGACTGTCACTGCAAGTCCCACGTCAGTGGCGATTCCTGTGATACGTGTGAAGATGGATATTTTGCTTTGGAAAAGAGCAATTACTTTGGGTGTCAAGGTAAATAGCTCCAGTGGCTCCTGAGGAAAGCCAGTGTTGGTGGGCAAAGACTGCCGGGATAACCTCTCGTCTCAGTTTTGTCTTCTTGCAGTCTTTCTGATGGGATGGGGCTAAAAATTCTTTTCCAGGGAATTTGGCCAAATACTCAGTCGAGACGAGTAATAAATTGCAGTTGGGGCTGCTTCTACTTCTCTTCTCCCAGCACGTTGTTGGTTTAATTAGAGAAAACATCATTGGGACGGAGGGGGAGGCGTCTGTTAATTTCGTAGATCACGTCAAGACTTAGTCATTTGGAAGATGTATTTTGTATTATCCAAACAGCTTGCACCCGATTTTAGAGGTAATACTGTGTTAAATACACCTGCAGGCGTGTGGCCCCACAAGGCTGCTGTTGGATCTCTCCCACGGACTCTGAGTAGCAGAGGTTGGTTACAAGAGCACTATGCTGCTACATCGTGTTTAGCTCCCGGGCTCCTGGCCCCTTACGCTGGACAGCAGTGTTGGGGCTGACGTCCAGGTGTACCCCCAGCTTACAAGTGGGCTTTGGGGGGCACCTCCCACCTCCCTACATGTTTCTAACATCCGCAGGCTATGAGATGTGGCAGGGCTAAGAAGCAGCCCTGTCCTTACTGATTTCTGCTTGTCAGGGAAGGAGGGAAAGCTTCAGCATGGAGATGCTATGATGGGTCACTGCTACTGCTTCTTGACCTGCAGGGTGTCAGTGTGACATCGGTGGAGCTGTCACCCCCCTGTGCGGCGGGCCCTCGGGAACATGCCATTGCCGAGAGCATGTCGTGGGGAAGGCGTGCCAACGGTGAGTCTCCTGGGAGGTCTCCTCCTGTACTGATGTGGTGGGAGATTCTCGGAGAGTCCTGTCTGTGAGGAGACAGGCCGTCCTAAGGAGAGAGGGCAGATGAAGCTGTACTGTCATTTGAAATCTGGACACTTGTCAGGGGGCCCAGTTAAAGGTAAGGGTGCTCTAAAGACATCCACTTTGGAGGTCACAGAGCCGCCTCACTGGAAAGTTCCCACAGGTACAAAAAGCCAGGTGGACAGGACAAGAGCTGCGTGCTTGAGGTGGGTTCCCGTGGCCGAACCTCCATGTCAAAGTTGCAGCTCGGAGGGACCCAGCAAATGGGCAGGCTCCTGGGCCCAGGAGATTCAGGTCCAGCTTCTCCCTTGGGACCCATGATGGACGGCGTGGAGAGGCCACGTGCATTACACTGGGTGTGGTGGGAGGGAAGGGGAAGAAAACTCTAGAAGCGGGACGAAGTCCCTCCTCTCATGCAGAAGCTAATTAAAATGAACTATAGGAACAAGGGAGCGAGTGGAGCCTGAGCTCCAAGAGGGGCTGTCACAGGTACAGCAGCATCCTGTCTCCGTGTCCTGTCATATTTAACAATTTCTAGATTTAAAAAAAAATTTAATTCCGGTATAATTAACATACAATGTTATATGAGTTTCAGGTGTAAAATATAGTGATTGAACAATTTTATACATTACTCTGCTCATCATGATAAGTGTACTCTTAATCTCCTTCACCTGTTTTACCCATCCCCCCACCCATCTCCCCTCTGGTCACCACCAGTTTCTTCTCTGTAGTTAAGTCTGGTTTTTTTTTTTTTTTTTGGTCTCTTTTTCCTTTATTTATTTGTTTTGTTTCTTAAATTAACATCATATGGTATTTGTATTTTTCTGACTTATTTCACTTAGTGTTATATCTTATCCTCTAGATCTATCCATGTTGTTGCAAATGGCAAGATTTCATTCTTTTTTTTTTTTAAAGATTTTATTTATTTATTTGACATAGAGATAGAGAGAACAAGTAGGCAGAGAGGCAGGCAGAGGGAGAGGGAGAAGCAGACTTCCCGCTGAGCAGGGAGCCCGATGTGGGGCTCGATCCCAGGACCCTGGGATCATGACCTGGGCCGAAGGCAGCTGCTTAACCAACTGAGCCACCCAGGTGCCCTGATTTCATTCTTTTTTATGCCTGAATAATATTGCTATATTTATACACACACAACACATCTTCTTTATCTGTTCTTCTATTGAGGGACACTTGGGCTGCTTCCATAATTTGGCTATTTTAAGTAATGCTGTATAAACATAGGGGTGCGTGTGTCTTTTCAAGTTAATGTTTTCCTATTTTTTGGATAAATAGCCAGAAGTGGAATTACTGGATTATATGGTAGTTCTATTTTTAATTTTTCGAGGAACCTCCATACTGTTTTCCACATTGGCTGCTCCAGTTTACGTTCCCACCAACAGTGCATAAGGGTTCTCCTTTCTCCACATCCTCGCCAACACCTGTTGTTTCTTGTGTTGTTGATTTTAGCCTTTCTGACAGGTATGAGTCTTATTGTGGTTTTCATTTGCATTTTCCTGATGATGAGTGATGTTGAGCATCTTTTCATGTGTCTGTTGGCTGTCTGCAGGTCTTCTTTGGAGAAATGCCTCTTGATGTCTTCTTCCTATTTTTAAGTTGGATTATGTGTTTTTTGGTGTTGAGTTGTATAAGTTATTTATAAATTTTGGATACTATCCATTGATCAGATATGTCATTTTCAAATATCTTCTCCCATTCCACAGGTTGTATTTTAGTTTTGTTGATTGCTTCCTCTGCTGTGCAGAAGCTTTTTATTTTGATGTAGTCCTAGTAGTTTATTTTTGCTTTTGTTTTCCCTGCCTCAGAGACATAACTAGACAAATTGCTATGGCCGATGTCAGAGAAATTACTGCCTGTGCTCTCTTCAAGGATTTTTATGGTTTCAGGTCTCACATTTAGGTCCTTAATCCATTTTGAGTTTATTTTTGTATATGGTGTAAGAAAGTGACCCAGTTTCATTCTTTTGCATGTAGGTGTCCAGTTTTCCCAACACCATTTGTCAGAGACTGTTTTTTTTCCCATTGCATATTCTTGCCTCCTTTGTTGAAGATTAATTGGCCATATAATTGTGGTTTTATTTCTGGCTCTCTATTATGTTCTATTGAACTATGTGTCTATTTTTGGGCAGGTACCACACTGTTTTTGATTACTACAGCTTTGTAGTGTATGTTGAAATCTGGGATTGTGATACCTCCAGTTTTGTTCTTTTTCAAGATTGCTTTGGCAATTTGGGGTCTTTTGTGGTTCCCTACACATTTTAGGATTATTTGTTTTAGTTTTGTGAAAAATGCTGTTGGTATTTTGATAGGGATTGCATTAAATGTGTAGACTGCTTTGGGTAATATGGACATTTTAACAATATTTGTTTTTTCTATCCATGGGCATGGAATGTCTTTCCATTTCTTTGTGTCCTCTTCAATTTCTTTCATTAATGTTTTATAGTTTTCAGAGCACAGGTCTTTATCTCCTTGGTTAAGGTTATTCCTACATATTTTATTATTTTTGGTCTAATTGTAAATGGGACTGTTTTCTTAATTTCTATTTCTGCTACTTTATTATTAGTGTACAGAAATGCAGTGCAACTTTACTGAATTCATTTATTAGTTCCAGTAGTTTTTGGTGGAATTTTTAGGGGTTTCTATGTCTAGTATCATGTCATCTGCAAATAGTGAAAGTTTTTACCTCTTCCTTACCAATTTGGATGACTTTTAGTCCATTTTTGTTGTCTGATTGCTGTGGCTAGGACTTCCAGTACTATGTTGAATTAAAGTGGTGAGAGTGGACATCCTTGTCTTGTTCCTGATCTTAGGGGGAAAGCGTTTCTCCCCATTGAATATGATGTTTGCTGTGGGTTGTTTTTTTGTTTTTTTTTTTAATATATAAGGCCTTATTATGTTGAGGTATGTTCCCTGTAAACCTACTTTGTTAAAGGTTTTTATCATGAATGGATGTTGTACTTTGTCAAATGCTTTTTTCTGGACCTATTGAAATGATCATATGGTTTTTATCCTTTCTCTTATTGATGTGATATATCACATTGATTGATTTGCAAATACCAAACCACCTTTGCATCCCAGGAATAAATCCCACTTGATTGTGCTGAATGGCTATTTTAATGTATTCTTGGATTCTGTTTGCTAATATTTTATTGAGGATTTTTGCATCTATGTTCATCAGAGATACTGGCCTGCAGCTGTGTGTGTGTGTGTGTGTGTGTGTGTGTCTAGTTTCTTTATCTGGTTTTGGTATCAGGGTAATGCTGGCTTCATAGAATGAATTTGGAAGCTTTCCTTCCTCTTCTATTTTTTGGAATAGTTTGAGAAGAATGGGTATTAACTGTTTTTGAAATGTTTGGTAGAACTCATCTGTGAATCCATCTGGTCCTGGACTTTTGTTTGTTGGGAGTTTATTTTGATTACTGATTCAATTTCATGGCTGGTAATCAGTCTGTTCAAATTTTCTATTTCTTTCTGATTCTGTTTTAAGAGGTTATATGTTTCTAGGAATTTATCCATTTCTTCTAGGTTGCCCAATTTGTTGGCATAAAATTTTTCACAATATTCTCATATAATCCTTTGTATTTCAGTGGTGTTGGTTGTTTTTTCTCCTCTTTCATTTCTGATTTCGTTTATTTGACTTCTCTCTCTCTCTTCGATGATTCTGGTTAAGGTTTATCAGTTTCATTGATCTTTTCACAGAACCAGCTCCTGGTTTCATTGATCTGTTCTATTGTTTTTTTGTTTCTATTTCATTTATTTCTGCTCTGATCTTTAGTATTTCCTTCCTTTTGCTGGGTTTGGGTTTTGTTTGTTCTTTTTCTAGCTTCTTTAGGTGTAATGTTAGGTTGTTTATTTGAGATTTTTCTTGCTTCCTGAGGTAGGCCTGTGTTACTATAACTTCCCTCTTAGAACAGCTTTTGCTGCATCCCAAAGATTTTGGACCTTTTGTGTTTTCATTTTCCTTTGTCTCCATGTAATATTTTATTTCTTCTTTGATTTCTTGAGTGACCATTCATTGTTTAGTAGCATGTTATTTAACCTCCACGTATTTGTGTTCTTTCCAGATTTTTTTCTTATGGTTGATTTCTAGTTTCATAGTGTTGTGGTCAGAAAAGGTGCATGGTATGACTTCAATCTTTTTGAATTTGTTGAGACTAGTTTTGTGGCCTGATATGTGATCTATTCTGGAGACTGTTCTGTGTGCACTCGAAAAGAATGTGTATTCTGTTGTTTTAGGGTGGAATGTTCTGAATATTTCTGTTAGATCAGTATAGATTTTTTTTGAAACCATGATCCATCATAATTTTCTCTCAGGGAAGAAAAAGCTAATTTTTAATATTCTGGCTTTTAATCGTACACTGGAAGCTGTGAAGTGCAGCTTCTAAATTGCAAGTATCTTCACTACTTCTGCATTATCAACAGATTAATAAAGAAATCTTTAGTGTAGTTAACGTAAATTGTCTGTATTTAGTTAGCATGGCACTTCTCCCCTTTCCCTTGATATTTTCAGCATTTGAATTCTAAAAGTCAGCAACCCAGCTGAGCTCTCTTCAGTCATTTCTAAATGTCAGTCACTGCTGGGCCACATAACAGGGTCTGTGAAGGAGGACACATCTGTCGGTATGTTTCCCTGCAGACTAACGAGGCACATGATGGACTAGAGGAATTTTGTAAATAGTTTCAGAAATATTTTCCACCCATGTTTTATCTCTTTCCACCTTCCTGTGGATAAAGTGAGCTTTCCCCCACTTAACCAGCTAAGTTTTTCTCCTTCCACCTATGTAAGGCAATTGGCTATTTTTCAGGTAAAAATAATGCAACCAAATAGGAATTAAATTAACCACCCTGAGACGGAAATACTGATTTTTTACAGTACAGCCATTACGTACATATGAAATTTAGAACATGTCCTTTGATTTAGTGGTAAATTGTAACTAGGATACAAGGATAGGAAACCAGCATCAAAGATGCCATATCGCCTTTTCTCTGGGTTGGTAAACCTTTTGTCCTTTTGTACTAAATTCCTGCCAAATGTTTGTTTATGATATTATCTGAGCATTGTTCATTTTTCTTACAAGTTTAGAAGGCATTCACTTTCACTTTGTTTTCTAAATAATTTTTGTGATAATAAGTGTAATATATGTTCATCGTAAAGTTTTAATAAGTACTGAAAAGTAAAAGGAAAAAAAGACCTACCTATTCTACCACCCAGAGATAACCCCTTTTAATACTTGTTTGTATATTTTTTCTAGGCTTTTTCTATGAATACAAATTAGTATATTTTCTTCATAAAATTTATGTCCATTTCTTCACTTCACATGATATTGCAGACATTTTCCATTATCACTAGTCTTCAGAAATATTAATGGTTGCATAATATTTCATATTTTAAAAAATTATTTCATAATTGTACATTTATTTTTTTATTTTTATTTTTTTTAAAGATTTTATTTATTTATTTGAGACAGAGAATGAGATAGAGCATGAGAGGGTCAGAGGGAGAAGCAGACTCCCTGCCGAGCGGGGAGCCCAATGTGGGACTCGATCCAGGGACTCCAGGATCATGACCTGAACCGAAAGCAGTCGCTTAACCAACGGAGCCACCCAGGCGCCCCTCATAATTGTACATTTAGATTGTTTCTAAGGTTTCACTATTATAAGCATTCTTTTATGTTAATTTTTTATACTATATATAAAATTATTCTTTAGAACATATTCCTGGAAGTAGAATTACTGGTCAATGGGTATGAACATGTTTAAGGACCTTTGTATATCACTTCCAGAGAAATTATAAGCCTTTGTAATTCTGCTTGCAGTATAGGGCCATGACCTTTTATTTTCTTTGACTAAATGATCTTTATGGCTTTTAATCCACTAGCTGCTATTAGTTTGTGACTGGATTGTCGAATTTGTCATTTTGAAGAACTTCAAATTCTTTGAATATGAGATGTCACACAAGCGGTGTATAGTATTTTTGATCCTTCTCTGTGATTGCCATTATTGGACTCTTGAAAGGAATCCATCTATAAACTTACAGTTTAAGAAAATACAAGGCAGGGGCCCCTGGGTGGCTCAGTCGTTAAGCATCTACCTTGGGCTCAGGTCATGATCCCAGGGTCCTGGGATCGAGTCCCGCATCAGGCTCCCTGCTCGGCGGGAAGCCTGCTTCTCCCTCTCACACTCTCCCTGCTTGTGTTCCTTCTCTCACTGCCTTTCTCTCTCTGTCAAATAAATAAATAAAATCTTTAAAAAAAATTTAAAAAATTTAAAAAATACAAGGCATAAAAAAGTCATTCTAATGATTAAAAAAATATATATATATATAGAAAAATGTATCTAACTTGTAAACTTAGCATATGAAATATTTTATGTCACATTCACTATTGCATATATGGTACTTAGCAACAGTGCCTGGCACATATATATTAATACTTGTATAAAGAGTGAATATGGGGCACCTGGGTGGCTCAGTTGGTTAAGCAACTGCCTTCGGCTCAGGTCATGATCCTGGAGTCCCGGATTTAGTCCTGCATCGGGCTCCCTGCTCAGCAGGGGGTCTGCTTCTCCCTCTGATCCTTCCCCTCTCATGCTCTCTGTCTCTCATTGTCTCTCTCGCAAATAAATAAAATCTTAAAAAAAAAAGTTAAAGAAAAAGAGTGAATATGAGTACATAAATGAATGAATGAATACATGAATGAATGGATTTATAGTAAATAACCTAATTTGATTTTGTTAAGTTGTTGGCAACCATTTAGAACATTTAGAATTAAAAGATGCTACCACCATGGGTTGTGCTAAGTGATTTTCTCATTTTAATTACTTAGACTTATAGGTGTTGGTGTGTTTTATGTGAATGTTTACATGAATGAAAGCAGTAATTTAAAGAAAAAGCAGGGGGGTGGCTCTTTCATTTCTTCTCATTTATGGTATTCTATTGATTGGGTAGGAGTTCTTTTAGAAGCAGCTATTGAGATTGAATATTTCGATTATCAGTGAACCTAACTTGCTGTATCCATGTTTACTTTTTATTTACAAAAGACCTGAAAACAACTACTATTTCCCGGATTTGCATCATATGAAGTATGAGATTGAAGATGGCACCACACCTAATGGAAGAGAACTTCGGTTTGGATTTGATCCACTGGAGTTCCCTGAGTTTAGCTGGAGAGGATACGCTCAGATGACCTCGGTACAGGTATGTAGCCAGCAAGAAATTGCTTCATGGCAGGGTAGGGCATATACTGACCCACAACACTCTCAGTGAGCCCCCCCAAAAGGTGAACTGTCCCCAAAACTGACTCCAGGATTCTTTTTCTCCAGACTATGGACGGGGTTTGGGGTAGGATTGGATTTTAACTAATAAGTGTATGTATCAGTTTCACAGTTTATTGTTAATTTGGTCACCAAATCAAACAAAGAAGGGGTTAAAGAAAACTAGTATTTATTTCTAGAGACTTTTTATAAGAAGTTGTTTCCCAAGTGGGATTAGTCTACATTTTAAAACAAGAGACACTTTTCTTTAAAGACATTTGTAGAGAATAAAAATGAGTAGAATTAAATAATTCCAATGGTGTGTGTGTTGTTGATATTTGACCAGTGCTGTTTTTTTTTTTTTTTTGCCTTTTTAAACCCTGAATTACTCTATGAATAGAAACTAAGATAAATGAGGAATTTTAGTGCTATTTAATTTTTCTTTCCTGTATTTCTCCTTTCTTTCATTCTTCTCTACTGTATCCACCTCTCTTGGCTTTGTGTTGGAATAGTAATGGAATTTTCACATTTTCTCGTTACCTTTAGAACTTACGCAATATTTACAAACCAACAATTTCTGTGTAGCCATTGAGAAGTTTTGTTCTCAGGATCTCTCTTGGAGGTTGGTCTCTTTAAACTGTGTTTCTCAGTGGAGAAATTCGGAACAAAAGAGGTAAATTGATGACCATGGTAACCCAATATTTGTCCTTGGCAGACCCAGGACTAATACTTGTTATGTTTCCTTTAAGTCACCCCTTAGAAACAGGGACAGGGTCACAGTTCTCTTGGAGCCATTGTTGGTTCTCATGTTGCTTCTTGCCTGACCAGGGTCCTCCATCAGGCTGCTTTCTCAAACAGTCCCTGGGATCTTTTTTTTTTTTTTTTTTAATATACTTATTTATCTGAGAGAGAGAGTGTGTGAGCGGGGGGAGGAGCAGAGGATGAGGGAGAGGGAATCTCAAGCAGATTTCATGCTAAGCATGGAGCCCAACGCAGGGCTCGATCTCACAACCCTGAGATCAAGTCCTGAGCTGAAACTGAGTCAGATGCTTAACCGACTGAGCCACCCAGTCGCCCCAACAGTACCTAGGATCTTAAGACCTCACTGCTTTCTCCTTCTCCCCAATATAAAATTCAGTTTCTTTAGCATCCCAATCTTCATGATTCAGAAAAAAGCAGTGGAGTCCATTAAGTCATAATAGGATGTGAATGAGAGTCCAGTCAAGGTGGATACCTTCTCACAGGTGTTTACAGTTTGAAAGAATCACTAGTTAACATAAAGGAAATGAATTCTTTTTTAAAGATTTTATTTATTTATTTGACACAGAGAAAGAGAGAGAACGAGTGGTGGGGAGGGGCAAAGGGAGAGGGGAGAAGCAGGCTCTCCGCTGAGGAGGGAGCCTGACACGGGGCTTGATCCCAGGACCCTGAGATCATGACCTGAGCCAGAGGCAGACACTCAACCAACTGAGCCACCCAGGCATCCTGCAAAGGCAATGAATTTCAAATGATGGAGTTTCTCTAAGTATTTTTCAACAACAGAACTTGGTGGTGTCTGTCAAATCACCTCTAACTTTGTTCCTTATACATTTTTGCATGTTTATTTTCCAATATGGAACTAACACTTAGAGAGGGATTCTGTCAAGTTAGAAAGTCCACATTGAGTGGAATCTTAGGGTTTTCTATGTATGGTATCATGTCATTTCCAAATAGTGAGAGTTTTACTTCTTCCTTGCCAATTTGGATGCCTTTTATTCCCTTTTCTTGTCTGATTACTGTGGCTAAGATGTCTAGTACTATGTTGAATAAATGTGGTGAGAGTAGACATCCTTGTCTTATTCTGACCTAAGGGGAAAAGCTCTCAGTTTTTCACCAGTGAATATGATGTTAACTGTTTGTTTTTCATATAAGGCCTCTATTATGTTGAGGTATGTTCCCTGTAAACCTACTTTGTTAAAGGTTTTAATCATGAATGGATGTTGTACTTTGTCAAATGCTTTTTCTGGACCTATTGAAATGATCATATGGTTTTTATCCTTTCTCTTATTGATGTGACATATCACATTGATTGATTTACAAATACTGAACCACCTTTGCATCCCAGGAATAAATCCCACTTGATTGTGCTGAATGGCTATTTTAATGTATTCTTGGATTCTGTTTGCTAATATTTTATTGAGGATTTTTGCATCTATGTTCATCAGAGATACTGGCCTGCAGCTGTGTGTGTGTGTGTGTGTGTGTGTCTAGTTTCTTTACCTGGTTTTGGTATCAGGGTAATGCTGGCTTTATAGAATGAATTTGGAAGCTTTCCTTCCTCTTCTATTTTTTGGAATAGTTTGAGAAGAATGGGTATTAACTGTTCTTGAAATGTTTGGTGGAATTCGCCTGTGAAGCCATCTGGTTCTAGACTTTTGTTTTTTGGGGAGTTTATTTATTACTGATTCAGTTTTATTGCTGGTAATTTGTCCAAAATTTCTATTCCTACTTTCATTTTGGTAAGTTATATGTTTCTAGGAATTTATCCATTTCTTCTAAGCTGTCCAATTTGTTGGCATACAGGTTTTCATAATATTCTGTTACAACTGTTTGTATTTCTGTGGTGTTTGTTGTTATTTCTCCGCTTTTATTAGTGATTTTGTTCTCTCTCTCTCTCTTTCTCTTATTTTTTGAAGAGTCTGGCTAGAAAGTTAATCAATTTTGTTGATCTTTTCAAAAAACCAGCTCCTTCTTTCATTGATCTGTTCTATTGTTTTGGGGGGGCTTTTTTTGTTTGTTTAGTTTCTGTATCATTTATTTCTGCTCTGATCTTTATTATTTCCTTCTTTTTGCTGGGTTTGGGTTTTGTTTGTTCTTATTTTAGCATCTTGAGGTGTAAGGTTAGGTTACTCAGATTTTTCTTGCTTCTGGAGGTAGGCATGTGTTGCTATAAACTTCCTTCTTAGAACAGATTTTGCTGCATCCCAAAGATTTTGGACCTTTGTATTTTCACTTTCCTTTGTCTTCACACAATATTTCTTCTTTGATTTCTTGAGTGACCCATTCATTGTTTAGTAGCATGTTATTTAACCTCCATGTATTTGTGTTCTTTCCAGATTTTTTTCTTGTGGTTGATTTATAGTTTCATAGTGTTGTGGTCAGAAAAGATGCATGGTATCCCTTTGATCTTTTTTAATTTGTTGAGGCTTTTTTTGTGGCCTGATATGTGATCTATTCTGGAGACTGTTCTGTGTGCACTTGAAAAGAATGTGTATTCTGTTGTTTTAGGATGGAATGTTCTGAACATGTCTATTAAATCCATCCAGTACAGTGTGTCATTCAAAGCCACTGTTTCCTTGTTGATTTTCTGTTTGAGTGATCTGTCCATCAGTGTAAGTGGGGTGTTAAAGTCCCCTATTATTGTGTTCCTATTGATTATTTCCTTTATGCTTGTTAATAACGGTTTTATTTATTTGGGTGCCCCCATGTTGGGTGCATAAATATTTATAATTGTTATATCCTTTTGTTGGATTGTCCCCTTTATTATTGGAATGGAATATTATTCAGCCATAAAAAGAATGAAATCTTGCCATCTGTAACAATGTGGATGGATCTAGAGAGTATAATGCTAAGCAAAATAAGACAGAGAACGATAGATACCATATGATCTCACTTACATGTGGAATTTAAGAAACAAAACAAACAAGCAAAGGAAAAAAAGGAGAGAGAGAGAGACAAACTAAGAAACAGACTCTTAACTATAGAGAACAAACTGGTGGTTACCAGAGGGGAGGTGGGTGAGAGGGATGGGGGAAGTAGGTGATGGGGTTGAAAGAGTACACTCATCACAATAAAAAAAATAATAATAATTTTTTTTAAAAAGCCCACATTCTCTTCGGATAGCTATTGAGAACAATTGCATATGATTTAAGCATATTTTAGTTACATCCAGATTTTATCACTAATGTGTTTGGGGTATTTTAACCTTTGTTCAGCCAACATAGGTTTCTGTGACAAATTAGAATTTTAGGTATGTGAATTGGACCCTGGAGAGGTCCTTCTACAGGGGTGGTGGTGTCCAGTAATACTGTCCTTTCCTTCTCTTCTGCCTTTTTGTTTCTCCCAGCCCATGGTGGTTGCCCTGTCACTATTGCTTTCCTTAAACTCGTCCAGCTACTATTCACTCTGTCTGCCTGATTCCAGAAGGGCCCAAAGAGGATCTCAGTTGCTGAGGGAACAGGTTTTCACTGTAACTTTAGTTGTAAGTGTCTTTAATTTATCGTTAGGCCTGCCTATTTCCATTTTCCAGAGAGGTAGTTATTTGGTGCTTGCTGAGTGTGAGAGAGTGAATGAGTGAGTAAGAGAGAGTGAGAGAGAGTGAGTGTGTGTGCACATTACAAGTCCACTAGTGAAACCTGAATGGAGTATACTCACTGTTTGGCTAGCATTTCTTTTAGCCAGTTGTCTCTTACACTGTATGACTTTTTGGTATTTTTCAGAATGAAGTGAGGATCATGTTGAATGTGGGGAAGTCAAGTCTCTCTTTGTTTCGTGTTATTCTGAAATACATTAACCCTGGAACTGAAGCCATATCTGGTCGCGTGTCTATTTATCCATCCTGGGCTGAGGCAGGTAGGTAAATTTTCAAGCCTCTTTTGGATTAAGAAATAATTAATTAGTGAAATATTTTTTCCAATTTTCAGAGTTACCTTCTGAGGAAAGTTGAAGTCTGATGCATAGTCTGATGAGGGTGGTGTCCTAGGTGCCCTGTCTTTGCTACCTTTTCAATCTGTAAACATTCTGCTTATTCAAATTTTGCTGTTAAGTTTATCACTAACTGTCTTTTTAAAAAATTGATATAACAACCTGTGTGTCTTGGCTGAACCCCAGGTGTTATGATATCACCACAAGGTAAAGCTAATTTATCACTAATTCATGGTAGAGTGGGTGTCACCTTTGGGGTGGTATTGGACGGAGCTTGGCTTACTGCCCTAAATTTTCCCATTGTTTTCAGGCACCCCAAATAGGTCAAGGAGAAATGGGTGAGGAGAGGAATTTTTAAGGTGAATGCTGTAAAGCATGAAGCCCAAAAGAACTCCAGAGAGAAACATGCAAACGTCACTGTTCTTGAAATGTTTGGTGGACGAAGGATTCCTGAGGGCAGAGGAAAAATCTGTTAGAAGGCAGATCTCATCAGAGCTGAGGCCTGGAAGTCTGTTCTGCAAGAATTAGAGTTTCTACCATTCCTGGCAACAGATTCCAGGAAGCACTAGGAATCCCACATGGACACAAAATGGTGCCCGTAGAAATCTAATTTAAGATCAAAATACAAGCATCTTTGTTCAGCATCCATGGCAAAGTCACTGGGGGCAGTGATGATGCTCCTGAGTTGTGTCAGCCAGGTCGTGAGGCTGGACAATGATGAATAATATGAAGAACTAGCAAGCTTGCCTTATTATATACAAAGTATTTTGGCATTGATTTACTCACAAGACAAGTTTGTGAACTGATGAGGGTTGAAGAGGAAACAGAGCTGAGAAGTTTAGTAAATTGCCTAAGTGCATACCTAGTCTTTGTAGACAAGTCGGAATCTTCTGACCCCAAACTCTTTCTCATAGACACCAATCCTTCTTAGATGACAGTTTCGTCAGCAGTTTGCTCTCTGTTAACTCAAACAGGTGGAGGACATTGTGGTTTGTTTTCCCGTCCCCTGGGACATCTTTCCTAAGCCCCCACATCTGAGTCAGGGGCCTTGGTTGTGTATTCATGTGGTAACCTATGCCTCCTCCCGAATATGACTGTTCGCGCTCTGCTGAATTCTCCTGTTGGCTGGTCTGTAATCCCTCACCGTTCCTGTCCCGCCATCAGGGAACAAAGGCCATGCTGGCTGTGTGCATGGCCTCCTGTCCTGAACCTAGATCTCATGAATGTTTGTAGAGAAAATGCAAGGATTTGGAGCAAATGTTTCTTCTGAAGAAAAAGGCTCAGGTGGGCTCAGATACAGCAGTTTGGTTTGTTTCTGAACCTTCTATAGGAGGTCCTCTCTGTTTCATGCAGAAGAAAACCTTTGCATCCTGAAAACAAACAAACAGAAAACCAAAACTTCTTCTTATGTCAGAACGAACACATGTTCTTCAATAGAAATTAAAAGAATAAAATAATTTAATATCAAATGTAATGAATTGAATGCTTACTATGTGCAATGAACTTCTCTAGGCAGTTTACATGTATTAATATACTTAATCACTTAACAAATTTAAGAAGTACTCACAATCCCAGGATACATAATCACTGCTAACATCAATATCTTTCTGGTCTGTTTTACACATATGCGATGCAAGCATACAATTAAAAAATATAAAATAAATAAATCTGATCGGTAAGTATGATGAGTAACCACCCTAAACTTTTTCAGATGTAAATTGAATGTTTAAAACTGAATATCCAAAATCCTAAGAGTGACTGCTAGGACAAGTGCCTTAGGCAGTTCTTTTTTTATTTCTGATAGGTGCTGCTCAAAGCAAAGAAGTCATCTTCCCGCCAAGTAAGGAGCCAGCCTTTGTCGCCGTCCCCAGATATGGTTTGGCAGACCCATTTTCGATTGCACCAGGGATATGGATTGCTTGTATCAAATCAGAGGGAGTCCTTCTGGTAAGAGACCTCCTGCGTGGAGAGTTCTGTGGGATTCTTCCCCCCGCTTAGCATGGTCCCACCCACAGTGACCCACAGTGACCATAAGATATCAAAATCACAGGCAGCTCCGTTTTAGACATAAGAAACTATGGTGACATTTGCCCTCAAATGACAGAGAAGCCAACTTAAAATATCTTTTTTTTTTTTTTAAGTATTTATTTGAGAGAGAGAGAGCGAGAAAGAGCACAAGGGGGTGGGGGAGTGAGAAACAAGCTTCCTGCTGAGCAGGGACCCCGAGGCAGGGCTCAATCCCAGGACCTCAGGTTCATGACCTGAGCTGAAGGCAGACGCTTAACTGACTGAGCCACCCAGGCGCCCCTAAAATATCTTTTGTATTCTTCAGCCAGCTCATCCCAGACAAAAAAACCAGACCAACCATAACTCATAATGACTCAAAGATATCAGAATAAATGCAAAACCTTAATGTGAATATGTCCTCACCCTTCAAAAGCTTCTTTGGGATTTTTCATTATGAATCAGAAGGACATCTTCGAAAATCAGCCCTTCTGGGAATTGTGCAGAATGAATCAGAAGAAGCTACGAGAAGAGCAGATCCTACTATCAGTGAAGTTGGTGGTGGCAGAAAGGGAAGGGAGAGCCCGTGCTTCTCTGACATTCCCTCCTTCTACCTCAAACGTAGGCAATAGTCTCCACACAGATGATCTTGGACAAAGAATCCTGCATCAGGGGCAAAGCTCTGTCCCTGCACACTAATAGAATAGCCAGAGAAACCATGGGGAATTAAGAGATGAAAACTGCTATCTGAGATATTGATATCTTATAAAAAGTCTTCTGAAAATGAAGTCTTTGGCGAAAGCTAGGTTTTGGCCAGAGTGGAAAACAGTAAGCCTTTCCTTCTGGCACAATCCTTTTGATGGGCTATGTTAGCAAATCTTAGGCAAGTTCTTTAACTCCAAGCCTGCCTCAGTTGCCTCTTCCTTGTAATAGGGACAATGTTTATCCAGATAGGTCCTTTCCAAATCTGGGATCTTATGAGGATAATGTGACAGTTTATGCTATTGATCCAGTCCCTATTTTTCTTGCATCTTCTTGGTAGCAAGCTTTGTTGCTTTACAAAAATTTTAGAATTTTTCATAGACACTAGAAATGAGGACAAGGAAAATCCCATTGGTGCCAATAATGGGTACAAAGTTGGATTAATGGGAAGAAGGTCATTATGTTACTCCACAGGCATGGAAGATGCTTGATGACATTTAGTGCAGTTGTATAGCGACTCATATATATGCTTCCATGTTATGATCCCGTTTTCTCTAGAGACATTTTATTGAACACCTACTATCAACCTTTACTGTTCTAAGATCTATGGGACCATAAACCAATGAGGAGCTATGGTCCCAACCTAAGGAAACTCAGTAAGAGAACAATAACCACTGTTAAATTAAAGCCCACTGAGGTAGTGAGACCCCTGTGGTAGACCACAGAGCCCCCTGGGCCACCATCTGCTACTTTTCCTCTCTATGCGTTTCTCTTCTTCTCCATTATAGACAAATTAAGGGCTCTGACAAGAGAAAAAGCCTTATGGCCGGTGTATGAGTCTCTTCACAGTTGTGGCAGACGTCCCCCCTCCTTCCCTCCGCACACAGCCAGTGGTGCCTACATCCTTCTGAAGCTGTCAAACCATCAGCGTCTCAGAAACCTGGAGCTCTGCTCTTTCCTGAAGAGCTGTTTAGCTGGATTTACGCTGTGGGCTTCATTTGGCACACTCCATGGAACACATTCTTCCGCTCGTCTCCTAGGACAGGCAGTCAGCCAGTCTCAGCCTGTGATTCACCAGGATCACAAAACATCGTTTTTTATACCATGCCAGGCGAGCGTTGCTTTGGTGTGGGAATAATAAAACCGAAATGCCCGACCCACAATTCAGAGTTCTGATGTGCGCTGATGAAAGCAACCGGTATTTCAAAGGACCAGATCATCAGCTGATAGTTTATTATCTTTGTTTATTTTTGAATTTATACACAATCCAGAAGGGAGGGTAAAATTTCCCCGAGTTGTGAGTACAAAAGCGTCCACCTTGAGATCCTGATCTCCGATGCTTGGAGCCCATCTGGGACAAGTTGCTTTGTGTGTTTTGGTGAGTCAGGGGGCAGAACAAAGCAGCTGCTGGGGAGAGTTTAACTTGGCGAGCTTCACCTGGTTATTAGTAACCGAGCTGGCATGCTTGACTGTTTTATTACTCAAGAAAGGCCACCATCATCTGAATAATTGTCCTCTTGGTCTTCATTTCCTAGGACTACCTGGTGCTGCTTCCCAGAGACTACTATGAGGCCCCCTCCCTGCAGCTGCCAGTCACCCAGCCATGTGCCGACTCAGGACCTCCCGAAGAGAAGTTAGTATGGGCAGCGGGGCGTCATTGGGGTCCTCTGAATTAGGAACTTTGGTGCAAGGATTTGAGAGAGGCCTCAGCATCACAACTGCAGCAAGATGCGTTGGATAATTATTTAATTGTGGTCTTTCTCTGAGGCCATCAACTGTCTTATATACAAGAATCACAGAGCACTTCACACCCTGTGGTTGGCATTTAGAGTGACGTCCACCCCCTAGTATGTGGAAATGCTGATGCTTGACCAAGTAATACCCTCAAGGTTGTGCATCTGCTGAGGGGAAGGGCTTAACATAGAATCTGGGTTTATGGACCTTTCCTTTTCTTATTCTTCATGCCGATGACAGTTTACTACCCGATTCCTCCAGTAGGCACATGGTAGGAGTTTGCTGAAGGAGTGAGGAGTGAATGGAATGGAAAGAGTCCTTTGGGGATTGCACTTTGATGTTGTGTTTTGTTCTCAGTTGTAACTGTTGTACTTTGTTGTTGTTGTTGAAGTTGCTTGCTTTACCAGCATTTGCCAGTGACCCGATTCCCCTGTGCCCTGGCTTGTGAGGCCAGACACTTCCTGCTTGATGGGGAGCCAAGACCCTTGGCAGTGAGGCAGCCCACCCCCGCACACCCAGTCCTGGCGGACCTCAGTGGGAGAGAGGTGGGGCAGCCTTTTATTTACTGTCAAAGCTATTACTACCTCCCTGTCTGTGTCTGCTGAAAACCCTTGGCCGCAGTTGCTTCTCAAATTCAGGGGAACCTGGAAGAATTTCTCAGAGGTGTTAATTACAGGTGTACTGAGTTCTCTGATCCAGGTTGTGGCTGGGTGCCACGCCACACGGAGCATAGTAAGGTTCGTCTTTGAGTACTTTCTAGACAGGGCAGGGAATGTGGGCAATCACAGAAGCCTCTCCTTTTTATTCCCTAGACTTTTAAGGGTGTGTCTTGCTCTGCCTGATTTGGGGCAAGCAAGATCTTTCTAAATGGCCTCCAGAAACTACACAGCTTACCCTAAAAGGATACAATACTCACTGACTGTTCAGCCCCTCAGGCTAAGCAGTTTGTAAGGGCTGATTTCTTGGAGCTCAGAATCTGGAACTGCTGCATCCCAATGCACCTCCCTCGTAGCTTAGAGGACAGGTTACTACAGGTTTGGGCATTGCTTTTCTTCCCTGAGTTTTGTAAGCCTCAAAACAATCTAAGACTCTACTGATTTAAGATTTGGGTTAGAAATCCTGTATATCAACACTAAGAACACACAGTGCAACACCTCAAAAAAAAAAGACACTGAAAAAAAAAACTTCCTTTACTATATTTCCATTCCTGACTTTTTACAGCATTCTCTGTTTGTACCTTCGGGTCCAGTGTTCATGCTTAAATGTGTAGACTGATAACATATATGGTATTAATTCTCACTGAATATTTAGATGTGTACCTTTTTGTAAACTGTATTACTAACATTTCCAGGGTAGCTATTATAGGATTTTAAGGATATTTCTTTAGTCCTCATTTCATTTTTTTATTTGAGTTTTTGTTTTGCAAAAAAAAAATATATGTATACTTGTTGTAACAAGTGAAGCAATACAGATATGCATAAAGAAAAACAAATGATCTCATTTCCACTCCATTCTAACAGTCTTCTGTGTCCCTCCCAACCTATGCTGTGTACATACACACATATGCATATATATACATAAATATGCACACACACATGTGTGTGTGTTCCCCAGATAGCAGGGAGGTGCTGTTGAGAAGGGCCAACCTCCAGGAAATGATGCTGATGACTCATCAGGAAGTGTCCTTGCCTCTGATTTAGCCCAGAGCCACAGCATTGAGGTGTTGGGCAGGGCCATATTTGCATGATGCATAAAACTAAGCCCTGGGCTGTCCAGTTTCATTTAACAGTCTGTTTTACCATTTTATCTAAATGCTTACAGACTTGTGCTGTCTAGTACAGCAGTGACTAGCCCATGTGCCTATATATAAATTTAAATTAATTAAAGCTAAGTAGAGCTAAACATCCAGTTCCTCAATTGCACTAGCCACATTTCAAGTGCTCAATAATCACATACGTCTAGTGGCTACCTTATTGGAAAACACAGATTATAGGATTTTTTTTTTTTTTTTTTTTGCTATCACAGAAAGTTCTATTGGACAGTGCTATAATAGATCATTGTGCTAAAATTCAAAGACATGCTTTAGAAGAGGTCTTAGAAATCATTTGATTTCCCTTCCTGTTTAGGAATCCTTTCTAAATTATCCTTATTAAACATTCATTTAGCCTCTATTGAATACTTAAATCAATGGAGGAGTCACTTCATCTAGAGGTAGACTAACTTTTGGTCATCATTAGCCACCTGGAGCAATGCAGAGTAATCCCTCCTCTGGAAACCATGTGTGGTGTGATGGTCAAGATAGTTCTAGAGTGAAACTGCCTGCCTTCATGTCTTGGGTCATCAGTAACTAGCTGTAAAATCTCTCCAGGTCTGAATTTACTAGTATACAAAATGGGGATATATAAATGGGGGTATACAAAAGTAGCTACCTCGTGGGTACTATTAAATAATAATCCATGAGGGGCTCTTGTTGTGATCAAGTGATCACTTAGTAACCATTAGCCTTGCTGCTAGTATGTGTTCTAGTCAGCACCATGGGCTGAAAGAGCAACCCACTAAGTCTAGCTCATAAGAACAGTTTTTCCTTTTCTAGGATACAGGGAGGTCTGGCAGGATTTCAAGGGCAGGAACTGAGTACATTCAGGTCTCCTAGGAATCTTCGAGGGACAGAGCTACCTGGCTCTCACAGAAGCCTTCCCTTCTCTCCATGTGTTTGCCTGTTTACCTCTCCTTCTCTTAAGTGGCCTCCTTTGTTTACTTATAGCTCTTTGTCCCACACACATACCGTGAAGGCTGCTCTGGTGCCATTTCTTTGTTAACTCTTAGCTCTGGCACGTACTGCCACCTGAGTCTCCCTTCTTTATTCTTTCTGAGAAAGAGAAAGATCATTTCTGAGAAAGAGACAGCTCATCTTTTAAAGTCAGATCACACTGTTGTATACCAGGGAAGCCTCTGTCTCTCGTAAACAAATTTATAGGTATATATTTTTTTATATTTCAATTTTATCTCTGTTTTACAATGTGATTTTAATCCATTTATATTTATTGTGATTTCAGACATATTTGGACTTATTTTTATCATCTTATTTATTTTATTAGCTTTTTTAAATTCAATTTAATTAACATATACTATATTATTAGTTTCAGAGGTAGAATTTAGTGATTCATCAGTTGCATGCAACACCCAGTGCTCATTCCATCAAGTGCCCTTCTTAACACCCATCATCCAATGATTACTAGCTTTTAATTTACCTTCTTAAAACTAATTTTCCTACTTCTGTTTTTTGTTGTTGTTGTTGTGTTTTTGTTTTTTTTTTAAGTAAGCTGTAGGCCCAACATGGGGCTTGAACTCATGAACCTGAGATCAAGGGTAGCATGCTCTACCAACTGAGCCAGCCAGGTGCCCTTACTTCTGTTTGATTGAGACAGTTTTCTCTATCTTTTCCTTGTTGATAGGTATAGATTGTTTTCTGATATTTTAGTGGTTACCCTTAATATTTTAACATATGCTCTTAAGTATATATTTTCCAGAAAAGTCTAAAGTTATTCAGTAATTCTGATCTCTTCTTTTACACAAAGCAGACTTTAGAATTCTTATTTACCGATTGTAAACCAATCTCCAACTTGTTGTCTAGAAATTTTATTTTTACCCTTTCCCCAGACTTTCAGATAGATTGTAAGTTTCATCTTAATTCAAATACACCACATACCATCCCTCCCTCTCTTCTCCTTTCCTTTCTTCTTTTTTCTCTTCTCCATTTCTTCATGGAGATATCTCTCCTGGAATCTTTCATCTCTCTTCTTTACTCTGGAATATAGTCTCTGGGCTTGAGGTACAGCCATTTCCTGAAATTTTTCATCACCACACCCACCATCTTAAATATTCTCTCTTTTTTTTTTTTTTTAAAGATTTTATTTATTTATTTGAGAGAGAATGAGAGACAGAGGGCATGAGAGGGAGGAGGGTCAGAGGGAGAAGCAGACTCCCTGCCGAGCAGGGAGCCCGATGCGGGACTCGATCCTGGGACTCCAGGATCATGACCTGAGCTGAAGGCAGTCGCTTAACCAACTGAGCCACCAGGTGCCCTTAAATATTCTCTTTTTAACCTTCGTTGTATTGAATCTTCTTTTTTCTGACTATTGGAACTTCCCTTTTTTTTTTTCCTTCCTCATTTTGGTAGATTATATCCTCTAGAGGCTTCCTGTGAAAGGTCACATAGGAGCTACTTTTTGTTGTTGTTGAGAACTTGCATATCTGAAACTATCTTTATTCTACTCTCAATCTTGATTTTTTACTTGGTTAGATATAGGATTTTAGATTAGAAATCATTTCTCCCCAGAATTTGATAATGTTTCCTCATTGACTTCTAGCTTCAAGTCCTGTTCTTGAGAAGTTACATTGTGGTTCCCAGTGCTTTGACTGCAATCTGGTTTTCCTTTCTCAAAGCTTTTGAGGTCATTTCTTTATTTCTTGTGTTCTGAAATTTCACAAGGATGTGCCTTGATATAGATAATGTTTTGGCCAGTGTGCTGGGCTCTCAGCCTTTTAGCCTGGAAACTTCTATCCGTCATTCTGGGAAACTTTCTTGAGTTATTTCTTTGATAATTTATTTCTTTATCTTTAATCAGTATTTACAATCTCTTGATCTTGTTTTATGCTTTGGGAGATTTCTTCAATCTTTTCTTCCAACCCTCACCCCAGCTCTGCTCATACAGACACTTAGGTTTCAGCTTTCTCTGGTCTAATTAGTTGACATTCATCTGCTTTCCAGCTTCCAAAATTTTGTTGATTTCTCTGGTGTGTTGGGTTTTTATTCCTCTTCCCTATTCTCTTCTTCTTTGTGGGTTTATGATTTTAAAAAAACTGACTCTAATTTTTGCAGAGTTCTGAGAGGGAAGATCCGTAAATATAAGTGTTTAATCCATTATGTTTAAGCAGAAATCCTAAGATGGACTTTTATTTGTGACATTCTAATGTTTCATTATGATATGCTTAGGTATAGATTTATTTTTATTTATCTATTTAATCCTCAGGTACACTTTCAGAATGAAGATTCATATCTTTCACCCTGGGAAATTCTCATTATGTTATCACTTCAAATATAATTTTGCTGCCATTCCTTACATTCTTCTTTTCTGGGAATCAGACTGGATGAATGTTGGAGCCTCACAATCAATCTCCAAACTACTGTTTCATATTTTTATATCTCTTTGGATCTTTGTGCTACTTTGAGGGTGAATTCCTCAAGACTTCCTTAGAATGCATGAATATTTCACTATCTCCAGTCTAGATTTTATCTAGCCTATTGATTCAGTTTAATTTATACTGTTAATCTCAAAGATTTCTAATTGGCTCTTACTCATATTTACTTTTCCTTGTTTGGTTTTTTTGTCAATTTAGTTTCATAACTATATTTACTTTTTAAAGACATTCCTCTTTCATTTATATTTTTGAGTTTCTTAATGTCCTTGGAGACAGGTATGTTTCAGAATTCAGAATTTTTAAGATTCTGTGCACACACACACACACACACACACCATCTCCACGGGGGTCCTGGCCAACACCCTATAACCAAACATGTTAATATTTCCCCAATGAAAAGCATGAGTAGGCACTCCAAGAGAAATACATGAAGACTGTGTACATGGACTTAATTCAAGTCAGATTTTGCCACCAAGTGATAATTGGTTAGGTGAGATTAGGTTTTGCCACCAAACAAGATCCAAAATAATTTCCTTTTCCAAGTTTGAAGATTTCAGGTTAGGGACCAGTATATTCATTTTAAAGTCTTTATCAGACTGTCCCATAAAATTCATTTCATCTGAAGTAAACTCATCTTCTGATTGCTGATATTGTTGCCTGTTTCTAACATTAGATTTCTTTATGTGTTTTGGAGGCTTATCTTGTTTGCAGGCTTATTGACTTATTTTGAATGGAAGGTTTTTATCCTCTCCCTTTTTCTTTATACCCATCTCAGCCTCGTAGTTTTGCAATGTCTTACCAGTCCTCTGGACCATTAGCTCAGAGGCAGGCATTAAAATGTGCCACTTCTATTGTTGTGATATTAGTATTAGCACAGATTCAGATGCTGAGTCAGTGGGTGGCTTAAATCAGTTCTTGGTCATGAGGCTACATCTGTGATATTTGATTCCCAAATTCTACAGCTTCTTATAATGCTGAAATCTAAGTGGCAGATTGTCAGCAACTTTTTCAGCTTTTCATGATTTGAGGGAACACTTATCTTTGTCTTAAAAAAATGAGCCTGGATCTGACCACTGTCTCATACGAGGCATCTCTAGTTTTCTTTACTCTGCATGAGCTGAACTGCTGACCAAAACAGCGCAGACTTGGAGGACAACAGGCCCCTGACTTCAGCTGCCATACATTTTGAGTTTGTTTTTTTTTTTTTTTTACTTATATTCCATCACTTTTAATCTCAAACATATCTTTTTGTTTTCCTTTTAAAACATTTTATCCATAGTTGCTATCTCTTGGAGCAGAAGGGGTGCAAAAAAAGTGAATTCACTGTGCCATCTGACCTGGAAGTCACTGTCACCTTTTAAAGATGCTAAATTCTATCCTCTTTTTTAATAAAACCCTCCTTTCCCTTCCCACAGTCCCTCAGCCATAACGCTTCCCTCCTTCACAACCAAACTTCTCCAAAGAATTAGATAATTCTATACCATTTCTAATTCTTTCATTTCCATTCACACCTCAACCCACACCAGTCTGGCTGGCTTGCTTCCTCTCACCCTCCCACCTTCCCTCCCTCCCTCTCTCCCTCCCTTCCTTCCTTCCTTCCTTCTTTCCTTCCTTCCTTCCTTCCTTCCTATCTTTTCTTTCTTTCCCAGGGTTTCCAATGATGTTCTTGTCACTAAATCCAGCGGATATTTTTCATTCCTCACCTATTCATCTATTTAACTTCTCAGCAGCTTTCAATACTTGTTGAATACCCCTTACATCTTAAAATACTCTCTTACTTTGTTTTCCATAATTTAAGAGTGGTCTGGATCTCTTCCTACCTCTCTGGCTTCTTCCTCAGAATATCATTTACAGGCTTAACCTCTGTCTAGCCATTGAATATTGGAATTTGTTCAGGCTCAGTCTTAGCCTTTGTCTTTTTACCTTATATTCTCTGCCTAAGCAGCCTCCTCTGTGCCTGTTGTGTTAGATACCAACTCTACATAGATAACTACCAAATTGGTATGTCTAGTCATACTTGTCCTTTCAGATGCAGAACAGCATAGCCAACTTCCTTCCTGACATTACCTCTTAGGTGTCTCAGAGGGATCTCAAATTACATTTCAGTGTCCCTACCTAAGTAAATGGTGCCGCCATCCATCAGATTGTATAAATCAGAATCCTTAGGGTCATCCATGACTTCTTCTGTTCCCTCCCTCACCAAAGACAACCCATCTCTGAATCTACATCCCAAACTTTTCTTAAATGTCTCTACTTCTCTCCATGTATCTTTCGTGCCCAATATATGATCATCTTTCATAAGGATCTCTGTAGTAACCTCTTAATTAGCTCATTCACACTGGCTCTTGCCCATTGCATCTCACAATCTTGACTCCATACGATTGTCAGCATACTCATGTTGATAGAAATATCTAATCATCACTGACCCTCTCACCCCATCCTAATCCATACATAATTGGAAAATTTCAATAACATCTTATTGCTGTTAGAATAGAGACAGAAGATTTTAATGGTCTCTAAGGCTACCCCTCTTACCTCCCAGTTTTATCATAGTTCTTGCTCTCTGTTCCTCACCACTGTGGCCTGCCTTCAGTCTCTTGGACTTACATATCTGCTACCCTACAGCACTGTATGTCATAGGGTAACCTCCTACTGCAGGATATTCCCTCTGCCTGAATGCTCCTCCCTCCCCTTGGGGCCTGGCTATCTGTTCCTTGTCCTCAAGGACTCAATTAAGTTGTTGCTTCTTCAGGAAGTCTCCCCCCTTCCCTAGTCTTCCTGAACAGCTCAGGCAGCCCCCTGAGCACCTAGTCAGAACATTTGTCATACATATAATTTTACAGTGTGTTGGTCTAATTATCTAAGTATTTGATTAAAGTCTGTCTGAGGATAGAGACCAGGTCTGTATTGTTTCCCATTGTATGCCCATCAGGTCAGCTGGCATAGGGTAGGTGTTTAATAAGTATAGGTTGATCAAATCATTTTAAAGACTCATTTTGACATCAGATATGTTCACCATCCCTCTTAGCTTTGTGTAAGCATCAGATTTGATATGCCCACATTTTATGTCTTTATTTGAAACACTCACAACTAGGTGAGGGCTGTTCTATGCCATAAAACCAGAAGGATCCTTCCAGTTTGACACTGGTTTTGATGAAGTTTCCTTTTACTAAGATAAATCACTGATAACAAACAGCAAATAATAAAATTTCTACTTGCCATGATTTGTCTTTTATCTGAGTTTCCCAAAACCTACTTTTACCAACAGATGTATTCAAAAGCCTTCCTACAAGTCTTCCAAAAAATCAATCTATAGGACTCAGAGTGGAAAGAACAATAGAAATTTATAATAGAGTGCTGTGATAAAACTGGCAGCCAATAATAACTTCTGGGAGAAAAGTGAATACATCATTGGCCTGTGTGGGCTTTATGGTGGGTGAAGACAGACAAACCCTTGTTTGGAGATGCCCAGGGGAGAAATGCTGGTAATAACCTCCACACATGGACCAATATTTCACTCTGTAACGGAGTGGAAAAGTGGTGTGGATAATCCATTTTTTTTTAATCCCTGAGGGAAGTCTTTCTATTATTTAAGTGATAGAAAAATCACTGTGGAAAATATTAGTTGTGTGGCTCAGGGCTGTGCAGAGAGAACAGTAAATGTGAATTTCCTGAAGGCAAGGGGCAGGAGGATTTTAATTAAGTGTGGTAAAGCTTGGCTGAGCCTGAGCTTACAGACTGAAGGGGGTTAAACTGCTACAGAATGTAGTTCTAATATTGGCTCAGACGTTCAATATGCAAATATACTTTGACTCAGCAATTCTACTTCTAGGAATCTTACAGAAATACTGGCCTAAGGATATGCATATATATATGCATATATATGATGATATATATATATCATCATATAGCTTTATATGTTATAGGGAAAATTAGGGACAACCTAAGTGTCCATCAGTTGGGGATTAGTTAAATCATTTTATGCTCATACTATATGGAATGGTAGGAAGCCATTAGGAAAATGAAGTTTATCTGCTTGTGCTGCTGTGAACAGCGAAAATATTGTTGAGTAAAAACAAGTCATGGCAAAAGGCAATAATCACAATTATAATCATCATAGTATGTAGTGTTTGTGACATGCCAAATACATTTCTAAGAGTTCTTCATATATTAATTCATGTAATGCTCATAATAATTTTAAGAGGTGGGTACTGTTGTTATCTTCATTCGTACACTGGAGGACACGGAGGCGTATAGACATTAAGTAACTTGCTCAAAGTCACACAGCTGGAAGCAGTTTGATTCCAGACTCCAAGCTCCTAACCACGTGTGGGCCTTTTTTTTTTTTTTTTTTTTTTTTGGTAAGAGGCCAGATAGTAAATATTTTTGGCTTTGAGAGTCGTATGGCCTCTGTCGGAGCTACTCAGCTCTGCCGTGATGGCACGAAAGCATCCATGATTGCTTATTATGAGCAGTTTTCTTTAAAAAAAAAAGGAAAAGTACATGCGTGTGTATTTTCAGACATGGACAATGGTTTGGAAGTATGGAAACCAAACTATTATTAGTTACTGTTCCAGGAGTGGGGTGCATGTATCACTTCTCATTATCTGCATCCACAAAATTTTAAGTTCATTTTTTAAATTGAAGAATAGCAGAAGAGCCTCAAGGCATACTTCTATTCCTCTTATCATCCACTGGAGATTCTTTTTTACCTCAAGTTTTAGAGTGTCTTTTGCCTTGAGAAGAAAAATATATGGGTGAAAGGAGTAGAAGCCCCTATAATTAGGGTTGCTGGATTTAGAGAATAAAACTACGAATGCTCCATTTAAATTTGAATTGCAGATAAATAATAGTTATGTGTTGCTTATCTGCATTTCAAATTTAATGGCACATCCTTTATTTTATCTGGCATTCCTACCTAGAGGACCACGTTCCTTACTATGATAACATATAAAACTGTTTCCTGGTGTCTGCTTAGCCCTGGTTTCACTGTCGCCTATGTAAATGCATCCAGTACATTTCACGTCCATGTGCTTGGGTTCTCTCACAGGTGGAACTGCACCTGCGGCTGCAGGTCCCGCAGGTCGGTAACTACGTAGTCGTGGTCGAGTATGCCACGGAGGTAGACCAGCTGTCTGTGGTTGATGTGCACATGGAGAGCTCTGGGTCTGTTCTGGTCGGCCAGGTGAACATCTACAGCTGCAAGTACAGGTAATCAGTCCTGTCATGGGGGATTCCTTTGTACTGGAACAATCCGGAGGTCAGCCTTGGGAACTTGGGTTTTTATCTGGATTGGGAAGTTGTGTCCTTTTTGAGGCCGATCTTGAAAACAAGCAGGAGACTATGCTCTCGGGTGTCACCCCCAGTGTAGTATTGGAAGGCTTCTCTGTGGACATCTTGAAAATGTTGCATTTTCTTGAAAAGCTGGGTGTTCCACCCACCACTTTGGCTCAGATTCCCATGAAGCAACCACAACCCTGGGTCGTTTAGGGAACTCAGTGCTCTCACCTCAAATGCTGGGTAGAGCACATGGGCACATGGGAAAGGAGAAAAGACTCCGTCACAACTGCCTTCACAACACGCCCTTAGGAGACTGGGAATACTTAATGTTTGATGATCATCAGGTGAAAAAGAATTAACCCTGATGGCTGTATTTAAAAATTCACCCTGATTCAGTTACTCTCTTCCAAGAACTTTGACAAAGATTTATTAAAAATTGTTTTCTTTGTATACTATTTCAAGATCTATGCAAATGTCCAGAATATGCTTTAATTAAAGAATCTGTGCAAGGGGTGTTTTCAACATGAAATTAATTGTATAATAAATGGCACTGGGAGTCTGTCTCTTTAGACAGCAGGTGGAGAACTGCAGTGAACGCACCCAGTTCTTGGCCAAGGCCTTAAACAATTTTGTTACCACGACTTGCCTATGACTTTTTGTCAAACTCTGAATGACCTGAAGTAGTTGGACATTTTCCCTGTTTTGCGAATAAAAGAACTTACGAAAAGAGTTACTTTTAGGGGTTTAGAATGGAAACTTTTATGAGACTTAATGAAATGGTTATTGAGTTAACATCATGCTCTCAGCAACCTTAAAAAGGAAACTGTGAGGGCTTCTTTTAAGAATCTTTAAAAAAATCTAATCAGCCCTTTTTTCTGGGGTGATGATTTAAAAAAAAACAACAAAGAATATAATTGCATTTGGACTTTTAATGGAGCAAAAAAGTGCCCCAGAATGTTCTTTCATTACCTAAAAATGTTAGTTTCATCTGTGGATGACATCAGCAACCACTGGAATGTACACTCCCGGGTGGGTGGGTCACCTCACCACCCAAGTCCTGGAGACTCTTGGCCACAGGGCTGGGGCAGGGCTTCTCCAGACCCTGTCCACCCTCTGGTTCAGCCCTCTGACTCTTTCCACCTTCCAGATTATGTCGCTTGATCCCTGCTCCACAGGATACAAGGTGGCGATGGCTAAGGGCCCAGGAGGAAACACCCCTAATGTCCCTGGTGGCTCTCTGACCCATCCCAGAAGAGTCTGAGAACATCTAGACCAAGCAGAGGAGTGGTTTCAAAGCTAAAGAAAGAAAGGGCACCCTTCCAGGATTCCATAAACCATGAGCTTGGTTTCATGACCTCTGTCTGAATGGCTTTTGGGGCAGACAACTGTGCGGTATTCTGTAGATCACTTTGGCTCTGGAAATGACAGCACCAAGTTCTTCTTTACCAGGGACATTAGAATTCCAAGACAGGGTTGTATTAGTCTAGGACTCCCTTTTACTGTATTTATTTCCAGGAACGTCCCGTGATACTGTTTCACTAGTCTAAAATATTTCTTCCTTCTCTACTTTGGCTGTCATGTGGACAAGTGAAAATGAACAGGCTGTAAGTACTGTAGTCCAAAAATGTGGTGCATTTGGAAAATATTTGACACATAAAAGCCTATTTCAAATGACAGGCCCTTTCAACATTGCAGCTTCTCCTGCTAAGGGTTGAACCTTTCTTAGCATTTCTCAAGTGAGTTCTAATGGTGTTATTTAAAAAAATATCCCAACAGAAGAGTAGTGGTGCTAATTAAAATACCACTTTTCAAAACAGTGTTGTGATAAATCTGATTGCCCTTCTGTAAGAGATGTTCACTCATGATTAAATCAATCCAGTTATTATCATTAGTCTATTCTTTTTTTTTAATTTTTTTTTTAAAGATTTTATTTATTTATTTGAGAGAGAGAGTGAGAGAGAGAAAGAGCACAAGAGGGGGGAGCGGGAGAGGGAGAAGCAGACTCCCTGCTGAGCAGGGAGCCCGATGCGGGACTCGATCCCGGGACTCCAGGATCATGACCTGAGCCGAAGGCAGTCGCTTAACCAACTGAGCCACCCAGGCGCCCTTAATTTTTTTTTTTTAAAGTTTTTTTTTTTTTTTTTATTCATGAGAGACAGAGCGAGAGAGAAAGGCAGAGGGAAAAGCAGGCTCCCAAGGAGCAGGGAGCCTGATGCAGGACTTGATCCCAGGACCCTGAGATCATGACCTGAGCCGAAGGCAGACGCTTAACCATCTGAGCCACCCAGGCGCCCCATTAGTCTATTCTTAGTAAGAATTTTAAAAGGATATGGATAAAACCAAATCTTAGTCAATCACCTAATATATTTAACTCCCAGGATTATGCTTGAACCAAAAGGAATGCATTTTAATTTCACACACACACACACGCATGTGCTCAAAAGGGAAAAGAAAACAGCTGTTCTTTGAGTTTCTGACTGTGGCTCTTTATATACTATCTCATTTTAATCCTTACCAAAAAGTCATTACATAAATTATTTCAAATATTTCCCAGAGATGGTCATTTCTTTTAGTTTGCCTCCGAACTATTTTCCAAATTATATTTACAGACAGAAAAGTTGCTACAGGATATGAAATCAGAAACATTCCTCAAAAAATACTTCCTTAATGGGTTAGGGTGTATTCTTTGGTTTCAAACCGTGGCCTTTTAAATGTTCCTGAACTCCATATTTCTTTCTTTCTTTTTTTTTTTTTTTCTGAACTCTATTTCACCTGATGGGGTGGAAGGAAGGAGCGCAGCTGGTACGACAAGGAAGGAGGGATGGGAGGAGCAGACTGAGCTTCCAATGGCAAACTCTGGTTTCTCATGACTGGAGTAAGGCCAGCCCCAGTGCTGACGTGGTGTGGTATATCATTGATCATTTTGAGGCCAAAAGGCAACTTTAATCATTGACGGTACCAAGAATATTGATAAATTTCCAAGAAGGTTGTGTCTTGGAGATCAGACATCATTGACCCTGGCGGGGGGGCTTTTTCTCCCAATGATTAGACAAAGTATTGCATAAAGCTGGGTGGAAAAAGTGAACAAGGCCTTTAGCCCTGAGATGTGTCCCAGTCAGAAGGTTCTTTTTCTTGTACTGATTGTGGACTGCATCTCTCTTAAACTCATTGTGCCGGAAAACATACTGTCAGTGACCTGGTTATAAACAGGAGAAACAGAAGAGCAATCAGCTACCGCACAGGGAGGCACGGAGTCAGGGAGACCAAAGAGGAGTCAGGCTAAGCACACTCTTTCCTCTCACAGTGTCCTCTGCCGGAGTGTCGTGACTGACGGCAGGAGTCGCCTCGCTGTGTTTGAACTGTTAGCAGATGCAGGCATTCGGCTCAAAGCGCACAGGGCCCAGTTCCTTCTGGTACGCTTCTCTTTTGCCCTTTGAATTTTAGAAGAATTTTGGTGATATCTCTATATTTTAAAACTTACGAAAACTTTGACTGGGTTTGTATTCCATCTATAAAATGAAGCTGTGAAGAATTGCCAGTTTAATGATGTGTTTTCTTCCCATCTAGAACTCTTACCTTGTTTGAGCCTTTTTTTTATAGCACCCAGTAAAGTTTGCTCATTAAGTTTGAACACATCTCACAGAACTCTATTTCATTATTGTTTATTCATTGTTACTATTATGAGTGAAATCTCTTTTGTCATAGTTCCTAGTTTATTTTTATGCTGGTGTATAGAAATGCCATTAGTTACTGTTTATTTTCTTGCCCATTTTACTATTTTATTATGTCTATTAGCTTCTTGGCAGACTCCTTCAGAATTTTCAAGGTTGCAATCACCTAGTATTTCTTTTCCAGACTATTGTTACTCTATCTCAAAAAGTATATTTTTCAGTTAATTAGATATATACCATTAAGAGTTAAAAATACCAAGTTTGGCAGATTAAATATCTTCATGCCTCCCTTTTAATAGCACAACTTAAATATTGAGAATTGTGATAAACACAGGCAGTGGGACTGGGCTAGGAAAGGGTGGCCAGATTTATAATAAATGTCTCAGAGAACAGAAGATTATCTAAGTATGAAGCAACTTCCTGCTAATATTAAGCATGTATCACACTCTGAGAAATGCTAGGCCATCTTGTTCTAATGTGTTTTAAATATTTGTGCTTGACAGCATTAAAAACTTTGAGCCTTAAGAATTATCTGGAATTGAGTTTTTAAAAGTTATTACATAAATTATATAATAGCTTAAGACTTTCTTTTAAAAATTGTGACTCTCTTTTTAAAGATAACAATCTGAGTGAATCTAACCTCTTCATCTTTGGGAATTATAACAGGGCTGAGTCTTTATCTTTTTTTTTTTTAATTTAATTTTATTATGTTACGTTAGTCACCATACAATACATCATTAGTTTTTGATGTAGTGACCCAGTTTTCATCTTTTAAGCATAAGTGTGCCCTTTTTGAAATACTCTAATATCATTTGGATGTCTAACTAGAATATAAGCTCATGAGGGCAGGGGTGTTTTCCATCCTGGTCTTGTAGGATCCCTTAGTCTTAGCGCCTGGCATGTAGTAGGTGTTCAATAAAAAGTTTTGTTGTTACTGAATGGGTTTGTGATCAAGCTGGTAATATAGTTTTGATTAAAATAAAATGTACTGATAAGTTAATAACTGAGTTTCTTGTGTGACTCAAAAACTAGCTCTGGAGACACTTCTTCAGTGAAGAAATACTCCAAAGAGTATTTGTGGCAGGAGCTACAGACAACAGGCTCTGAACAGCAGGCTCCCTAGCTGCCTACCATGTACCCCCTCTCCCTGCCAAGGGGTTTGAAAAGCCAGCATCAGCCCAGGGTAGGAGAGAAAAGCAGGCACCAAAAGTCACTGTTTTTGAACTTCATGATTTTATTTATTCATACTACTATTCCAAGAACATTCAAGCGGTGATCCTGTGTAACAGTAAAAAGGATTTGTTGCACATAATGATGCAATAGGGAGTGCCATTCTGCAGTTTTTTCTACTTTAAAATAGCTATTGTAATTTCTTAACAGCTTTTTTAAGAGTATGTTTGACCATACCATTGGCTTTGCCGATAACCGTGATGTTACCTTTTTGCGTTGTATTTGTTCAACAGCATCAAGTTTGTATCGTACCCAGTGAAGAATTCTCAGCTGAATATTTGAGACCTCAAGTCAAATGCATTGCCAGTTACAGCGGTTATGTTAATCAAAGGTAATGGGTTTCCTTCTTTTCTCCCTTGTTTGTGCTCTGAGTGGTACTATAATGCTTGTAAGGCTGCGACTTTATGCTTAATGTCAGAAGGGATCATAGGCCAAGGTACTAAAGGCTGATGACGGGTTAAAATAAAAAATCAGTTAAATCATTTCCCCCAGCAGTCTTTCCAGTATTCCATAATATCAGGAAGCTGACACAGTAGCAACTGGGGGGAATGGTTAAGCTTTGCCCTCAAGGGCAGTTACTGAGTGCTGTTCTGAGCCCTCCCAAAGACTCACTTTGTTCCAATCCTTTAATCTCTGTGTCTGAGGCTCCTCATTTAAAAAACCGTGAAAATAATGACCCATCTCATCACTGTGTTATGAGGATTAGCTAACCAGTGATTATCGGGGTTTCAGGAGGGTTGTTTGTTGTAGATTCAAAAATAATTTATAGACACAGTCGTGAAATCTTGGGCATATGGTTAGGACTATAGAAGCCACCAAGACAGTGAAATCTGCCTGTGCCTGAAAGAAGTGATGTGCATTTGTCTTCTTTGTTTTTATATGATTTTATGTTGACATTTATGTTTAGAGGTGAATAATAATGTTTCATTGCATTGACCCCATTTAACATGAATTTTAGTTCTAGGAGGGAAAGTTTCTGTCTGGTTACTGTTTTTCAAAATTAAGATTTTTCTTTCTGTTTTAGCTCATTGTATTGAGCAGGTTTGCTGGAATACACTTGACCAATTGACTACACTGAGTGTCTTTGTATAAAGATCCCTGCACAGTCCTGTGGTTCTCTCGAGACTAGATCCTTTTGATGTCACACAGTCTTTTGCTCACAGTCGCTATCTTCACCAATGGATGGTTCTTCCATTTTCGGTTTTTGGGTTTTTTTTTTAAGATTTTTTTTTAATTTATTTGAGACAGAGAGAATGAGAGAGAGAGAGCACATGAGAGGGGGGAGGGTCAGAGGCAGAAGCAGGCTCCCTGCCGAGCAGGGAGCCCGATGCGGGACTCTATCCCGGGACTCCAGGATCATGACCTGAGCCGAAGGCAGTCGCTTAACCAACTGAGCCACCCAGGCGCCCTCGGTTGTTTTTTAATATTCTTTTTTTTTCAGTGCCTCTTGTGTCTCCCTGGTCCCTGAAACTCCTCCAACAGCATTAATTTTGGAGGTCCCGAGTGGTGAGTCTTCCCCTTTCCTGCCCCAGGATCCTTCGCCTTCTGCAGATGTTGTTACTGGAGTCACCTTGAAGGCGCCACAGGTGGGACTCCCCTCAAGGGTGTTGTTTCTAAATTATGGTTCTCAAAGCATGGCCCTCACCAGAAGCATCCTCATCACCTGGGAACTTGTTAGAAATGCATGTTACAAGCCCACCCCAGAATTACTGAATCAGAAACTCTGGAGGTGGGGCCCAGGAATCTGTGTTTTAATAAACCCTCCAGGGGATTTGGATGCCCCTGAAGTTTGAGGCCTTCTGCTCTCAACTGTGGAGAATCCTGGATGTGAGGCATCTGCCTAATCTTGTCTATGACTACCCCATCCTGATGTTCTCTTTTCTTTCTGTATCTCTACCTACACAGTCATTTGGCAACTTTTCGTGGCCCATTTTGTCATAGGTCATATTTTCATGGGCTACTGCTATGTAACATTGTTGAGATGATCACTTATCTTCCCAAGTTGGAATGTAAGCACTTGCAAAAGCTGCTCTGGCTAACAGAGTTTTTGCATCCCCAACTACCAGCAAAATGCTTTGCAGGCAGGAAATTCTCAATAAACATTTATTGATTAATAATCAATAGCATGAAGGTGAAATATAGTAAGGGACTGTATTTTTTTCACCGTAAACTATGAAGTTGCAGGACTTACAATTTGCCCTGATGATATTATATCCTTTTAATCCTAGAGATGGCTCATATCCATTCACATTGCATCAAGTTAGAAAACGAACAGGATCTGAGAGAGAAAATTTAATAAGAGCCTGTATGGGGAAGTCCACCCAGAATCATAGGGGGCGATGAATTGAAATCATGACAAGGGAGTTCTAGTCCTGGTTTTGCTCTTAAATTAGAGTATGACGTTTATCAAATTATTTGCTTTCTTCAAGTTGTGGTTCTCAACTGAAAGATGAAGATAATCTTTTATTGCTGCTGTTTTTCTTGTTTTTTTGAGGGTTTGAAAAGACTTACATCTCACAGAGTGAGGTTTTCTGGAGGGAGCAGGGCTCACACTCAAGCTAGAGCAAAAGTGGGAGCATGACTCTGGTTTTCACTGTGGTTGGACAGGGGTGAGGGGAAGGTGGAGGAGCACAAGGTGAGGACTCCCTTCCCATGTGCTAGAATTAGTGTGGCTTGAACTTTCTGCTTGTGACAAGGGATGTGCACCTGGGCCTTCTCGGCTTGTGCACGTGTGGGGCAAAAGATTAAACATGAGTGATGGGGCTTGACACCTATCAGTCAAGCATCCAAAATGGAGCCTGACTTTTTCTTACTCGGTTATTCCAAGCAGTATGTGAACACTGGGAACATTCTCACACAGCCTTTTGGCAAACATCATGCATTTCTACTGGGTATGTACCTAACAGTGCAATTGCTCAGTGATATGTTTGACTTTGGTAAAAGCTGCCAGACAGTTTTCCAAAGTAATTGTACCAAATTACATTCCCTCCAACATCATTTATGGCTGACCACACTGTTGGTTCATCCATTCTGAGTTGCAGGTCATTTGGTTTGTTTCCAGAATTTCTGATTACAAAGAGTGCAGCTGTCAACATTCAAGTGAAAGTTTTGTGTGACCATGGGTTTTCATTTCACCTGGTTAAATATCTAGATGGTTTTGGTTTTTAAACTCTAAATGTTCATAGCTCTGCAACTTGAGAAGTTATTTTATCCTCTTTTTCCTACCTAGAACCAAGTGACCCTGCGAGGACTTGTACCACGCCTAGGCCGGTATGTCATTGTCATCCATTTTTATCAAGCAGCGCACCCAACATTTCCCACACAGGTCTTTGTGGATGGAGGGCGGCTGTGGCCAGGTGAGCATCGGGGAGCAGACACCATAGCTGCGTGCCCAGCTGGCCCTTCCGGGACCATGACAGGAATTCCTCTCGCTCTGCCTCCAGGTGTCTTCCGTGCCTCTTTTTGCCCCCATGCGCTTGGCTGCCGGGACCAAGTCATTGCTGAAGATCAAGTTGAGTTTGACATCTCAGAGCCAGAGGTGGCTGTGACTGTGAAGGTTCCAGAAGGAAAGTCCTTAGTATTGGTATGGTCTACTTCTCCCTCAGCTTGCTCTTCATGTGCTTGCCTTGGCCAGCCGTTCTCTGTACCTGTTTTGCTCATGACAATAATTCCTCCAAGGAATTGAAGTCTTACAGAAAAATGTTTAAATTTTATAGCTACCTTTTGCAAAAAAAAAAAAAAAAGAAGCAGGTGACAATTAAGGTCAAGGGAAGTTGGCACAATGGGTAAGTGTTTAGGAAGAAAAAACTCCCTGGCAGGAAGCTCTGGAGAACCAGGGTCTTACTCTGCATCAGTCCCTTCTCACACCTCACCTGACTGGTCTCTTTCTGAAGCATTTAGTCTTCCTTTGTTCTTGCAACTTCTTTTTTGAGCTTCCATAGCTGCTTTCTCTCATTTTGTTCCCACTTTCTGGAGTGCTCCTTCAGTGATTTCTCTTTCCTTTGTCCACATATGGTGGCGTTCCCTTGGGTGTGATGCTGAGGCCCCTTGTTCTGTCATTGCTCTTTGGATAACATCATCTGTATCCGTTGATTCTGTTCTCTCTTGTGGGGGGCAATGACACCACATCTCTGAATTCATCTCTGATATTTCCTGAGCTCTGGGCCCAGTATGGGACCATCTACTGCGTATCTGCCTAGCTGGGGACCTCATGGGTCCATCAGACATAAGCCTGTTACCTGCACAACCCCAAGTATCCTCTACCCTGTTCATTACCTTGGTTGATGGAATCAAGGTCACTCAAAGCCTGTAAAGCCTTCCAGAGAGCCAGGTAACATTGTCCAGGCCCTGCTGTGTGAGCCTGTAGTTTCTTGCTCATGCTCCCTTCTGTCTGTGAGGAGGCCATCTTCCTAGAGACAGGGGCCTGACTTGATGCATTTTGTATCCCCCATGCCTAGGATACCACCTGGCACACGGTGCTCGGCAAATGCTTACTGATCGAATAACACGAGAGCAGTGAGCGAGCTCTCTGTAAGCTATAAGTTGGTGACTAGTTGACAAAGACATTTGAAATTTCCTATAGCATTTGTTACTGGAATAGTCTGATTGAAACCAGCAGAGAGAGCCGAGCAGCACTGTTAAAGACTAGGGCTGCAGTTATTCATAACAGAATATCTGACATGATATAAGCTTCAGGGCCAGCCATGGTATGAGTTTCTCCCATTGGTTCTGCCATTTTGGTTTGTTCGCCTTTAAAAATACAAAATGTGACCTTTGGCGATCCAGGGTCGTCCCCGGTATAGATCACATGGGGCCCTGGCCCTCCTAACAGGCCCCTGATGACCCCTTAGATGTCCTGTCCCCACCGAGCACTTGAGGCTGCTGCTTCTCTGAGCAGGTGCTCTGAGGGATCTGCCCCAGCACACTCCATTTCTAACATAGGAACGTGGGTTGAACCTTTAACACCAGCTTAGGGTGGTTCTTGCGATTCTTTTCTCATAAATCCTGTTTCATGTGGTCTTGGGCTTCACAATAAAGAACGCTGGTCGTAGTGAAGAGAAAGTATAATAAATAGCCGTAGGTGTGCCCTGCTGTTGGAAATCCAAAGCCATGCTGACAGGTTTCCTTTAGGTCCGTGTTCTAGTGGTGCCTGCGGAGGATTACGACTACCAAACACTTCACAAAAAATCAGTGGACAAGTCTTTTGAGTTTATCACCAATTGTGGAGGAAACAGTTTTTATATTGAGTAAGTATCACTTTGTGGAGCTTCCTCAGCCTCTCCCATGTTCACGCTCAGCACAAGGTCCAGGGTGGGCTTGGCCTTTGGGTCTGTCTTCCTCCTAGGGCCCATGGGAGTGGCAGTGCGTCCTGGGTCCGGGGAGGGAGATGCTTTTCCTCTGCATTCACCATCTTACACCAGACCTTGTGCTGCCCATTTGGGCAAGATTACTGTCCTCAACTTTGATCCCTCCAGATGTTCACCCTCTGAGCTGGGATTCACGGGCTGCTTAGGAGTTTCTTGGCCTCTTTGCTGCATCCTGTTATCCAGCTCAGATTCCTAAAAGATACCATGTGGGGTGCCCTCCTCCGGGAAGCACATCAGCCTAGATTCTCCCTCTCCTTTGCCATCTGATTGAGTGGGGAGTGTCACAGAGAGGCAGACCTCCCTGTCCCCTCTCCCTGGATCCTTGAATGCCAAGAGCCGAGGATTGCCCTGCGTATGGGCTCCTGCTCTTCTCTTCTGCAGACCCACCCTGTCCCCTTGCAGATTTCCTGAGGGACCCAGGAGCTCCAGGGGGCCCTGGTGAGCAGAAGTCTCCTGTATAGAAAACATTAAGAGTAAAAGCTCTGAAGTCCAATAGCTAGGGGGTTTGAAAGTCTGCTTGGCCACTCTGTAGCTCTGTGGCCTTGGATGTGTTGTTTAACTTCTAGAGGCCTCTGTTGTCTTATCTATGAGATGAGGCTTAGGCCTAATTGGTTGGATGGTTGTGAGGTTCAGTGAGATGTAGGCAAAACTTCTAATACACAGCATTCAATAAAAGTAGACACTTTGCTGCCTCCCCCTCCCATTGTTACTGTTACTGGTGCATACACATCTAGGTATAATTTTTTTGTAACTGCTTGAGACATATTTCACATACCTAGAATTCATCCTATAGGTGAATTTTCACCCTTTTATTTCAGCCACCAAAAGCTCCCACCCACCAGTCCTGGGATGTGTTCTGGAGTGGATGGGTGGAAGGAAGGCTGGCTGTCACTGTGAATCCAGGGGTGGGGTATTCTCTCATTTCTTCCACAGCCAGAGTCCCTCCCCCAAAACACCAGTTGGTGGAGCAAATGGGAAGGAGAAGTTTGGGACTTTTACCATGGGGCATGCCTCCCGGGATAATGCCATGAGCTGTTTTTGTTTTCATAGCCCCCAGACGGCCTCTGGATTCTGCAAGAACTCCGCCAGGTCCCTGGTGGCCCTTTACCACAAGGGCGCACTGCCTTGTGAGTGCCACCCTACTGGGGCCGTTGGCCGTCACTGCAACCCAGAGGGGGGGCAGTGCCCCTGCCGGCCCAGTGTCATTGGGCGGCAGTGCACTCGCTGTCGAATGGGCTACTACGGATTCCCACTCTGCAAGCGTAAGTGCACGTTCGGCGCATCCAAGGTTGTCTCTGGTCCCAGGTGGGTGCCGCTCATCTAGCGGACCTTCTTGAGTTTCACTGCGCTGGAGACTCACCCAGGGGTCTTGTGAAAGAGCAGATTCTGATTCAGGAGGCCTGGGCTGGGGCCTGAGAGTCTGCATTTCTTTTGATCACTCAGATGATGTCCATGCCAGTGGTCTATGGACCACAGTCTGAGTAGGTAGGTTCTAGAAGATAAAAATTTGTGTTTCCCGTGCTATGTGACCCATGTGCTTGGCAGAGCAGGTGAATTTAAAGAGCCTTAAGGATCAAACTGTTGGACCCCTCCATCCCTCTTCCTCGTGGAAGCCCCTTCAATTTGTTCAGCCTAACCAAAACTCAATTGAAATAGAAGGAGAGCCAGGGTCACAGGAGCGTAGTGCTTTCTGAAGGGGAAGCCTGGGGACTTTTATCGAAGAACATCCTGTGGCCTGAGACATAGGGTCAGCACAGGCCATGGGGTGGCAGTGAGGGATGCGCGTGTGGTACAAACAGAGTCTTCACCTGGAGACCAGCCTTTGTCTAGTGAGGGTCCTGCTGCTGCATTATGCCCTGACCTTGAGCTCCGTTGCACTAAGGTGACGTGGAGCCCCTGCAGGGGGCCTGTAAGAAGAGGCCCCTCTGACAGATGAGAGGCGTCTCATTAGAATGGCCTGTAACTACAGCTGGGTGGCTTCCTTTGAGTTCCTGTCTTGGTGCCAGTGGGCCCAGCTGTGCCTCAGTCAGCGTTCATATGCTGTGTCTGCTGTGAGCATTTGGTATAGTTGGTCTGGGCCCCAAGAGAGGTACCTTTCAGATCAGCCACACTCAATAATGGCATAATGAAGAAAAAGCAAGACGTTTCTCCCAGACCCCTTGGAAGCTTCTGGAAATGTTGGCAGTTGGTGAAGTCCTGCTGGAGGCCAGGTGGCGTCTCTCCCTTACACCGTGTCTCTTGATTCCCTGGCCAGCATGCAACTGTGGCCCACGCCTTTGTGAAGAGATGACGGGGAAGTGCCTCTGCCCTCCCCACACGATCAGGCCCCAGTGTGAGGTGTGTGACATGCATTTCTTCAGCTTCCACCCCCTGGCTGGCTGCGAAGGCTGCAACTGTTCCAGGAGGGGCACCGTTGGGGCCGCCACCCCGGAGTGCGACAGGGACCACGGGCAGTGCAGGTGAGCCCGGGGGCACTGACCTATTAGGTCGTCTTATGGGAAGGGAAGATGTCCTCTGCACACACCAGTCACCATTCCTTCCTGTGTCTCACGGGTCCAAGGACAGCACTGGGCTCACCTCAGGGTGGAGCTCCCCACCCTGGACGGGCTGTGTGGTGTGTGGAGTAGCTGGGCCCCTCAGGCTCAGGGTAGCCTGGCAGAGCCAGGGCAGGTGGACGGCCAGGCGCCTGGGGTCATAAACCGCCTTGCCCATGCCCTGCAGCATTGTTCTCGGGGTGGCCCATATGTATGCATAATTAAGTTATCCTTTCTTTGACTGTGTCCCCGTGTGGTGAGCACCTATCTATCGGTATTTAGGTTTGGGCTCCAAGTCTTCATGGTGTTTTTGTTGAGGACAGTGCGTGACAAAGTCCGCAGGCCTCAGGCCTGCTGCCCTCAGGCAACTCGAAGGGGTGCTGGGGTGTCCACGGTGGGCCTTGGCTGGCGGTGGGCAGGCAAGGGAAGAAGGTATACGCTGGAGAGCCCGACCTGAGAGTGGGGCTGCCATTGGGACTGACTGAGAGGCCAGGGCACGACTGGTAAGGGACAGTGGCAAAGGTCGGCTCCCACAGATGCTGTGTCGGTAAGAGGTTCGGCTCTGTGGGTTGAGCTCTGCGTGGAGAACTAGAGGCCAACGTCACACGATTGCAGGTGATCAGCCTGATCTCAGCAGGACTGGAGAATGGCCCCCGGGGATGCAGAATGGATCTAGTCTTCTAGGAAAAGAGGCTGGAAGGAGTCGGCAAGGGGCTTATGTGGGGGGGGAAACTGAGCCGGGGCTTTGGCATCTGGACCCATATGGCAGTGTGCAGGAGCAAGTGTGAGGCTTACCACCCGCCCTGCACTCCCCCCACCTCGGGGGGGTAGACGTTCTGGGGTCTGTGTGGGTGATCTGGATGTGACAGCCAGGGTGAGGGGGTGGGGAGGCTGTTGCTGTGGGTGGCAGGCATCCGCGACTCCAGTTCAAGGGCGGCTGTATTCATTTCCTGTGGCTGCTCTAACAAATTACCACGAACAGGATGACTTAAAGCAATATTTATTTTCTCATAGTCCTAAAGGCTAAAAGCCTGAAATCAAGGTGTTGACAGTGCCGTGCCCTTCTAAAGTCCCTGGGAGACAATCTGTTCCATGCTTTTCTCTTGCCTTCTAGTGCTGTCAGCAATCCTTGGCGTTGCTTGGCTCATAGATGAGTCACTCCAGTCTCTGCTCCGCCATCACATGGATCCTCCTGGTGTGTCTCTATCCTTACATGGCATTCTCCTCTCTCTGTGTGTCTCTTCTTAGAAGGACACCGGTCATATTGGATTAGGGCCCACCTTATTCCAGCATGACCTCATCTTAACTTGATTATATCTGCAAACACCGTCTTTCCAAATAAGATTACCTTCTCAGGTACTGGAGATTAGAACTTGAACATATCTTTTTGGGGACAAAATTCAACTCTCTGTAACAGCGACGTTCACTTTTCCTAAGGAAGGACACCTCACCACACCTTTAATTGTTGCTTGGGGTCCTCACAGCCCCTTTGTGCTACAGGAAAGGAAGCTGAGTGACAACTTGAGTCATGAAACCTTCCGAGTCTTTAAAACCACAGGTGTGAGTCCGCCCTGAGTCAGCTCAGTTGCTCATCCTTCTCAAACTGTGAGCCTACACTGAAGGCGATTTACACAGAGGATTTTGAGGTGATATCCAGAATTATTTCATCACCACTAGTTAACATATATCAGGTTCTGTTCCCTCCGATGCTTAAGCTATTCTCCGGATGGAAGTCAGGCTCTTAGAGCTCATTACTGAAGATGCTACATTGGGTCTTGAATGCACCCATGGGCCCATGAAAACGTCTAGCTTATTTTCAGTTAGTAACTGATGGAGAAAGACAATGGCACCTGGGCTGGAAGCACAGACCTGCAGGAATGCTTAGGAGCAGAGATGCACCGTGCCCAGGAGATGCTTGCAGGCTTGTGGCTGCAGAGGGTGGAGGATTGGGAGGCAAGAGAACCTGGCTGTACCGGTCAAGACGCAATCAACGGTATAGAAGGGAGAGAGAAAGACAAGATGTGTGTGATCCTGTGACTTCATTAGTGACCTAGATTTGCCTCCCCAGGGACAATTGCCTCCATTCCCTCTCTTTGAGCCCTTGGTCCAAAACAGTAGCTGGACAAATGCCAGAATCCCGTAGATTTGGTCTATCACACGGCCATGCTGCCTCATATCAGCTGGGCTGTTTGGTATTCCTCTTGACATCTCCTCTCCTGACTTCTTCATTTCACAGAGCTGTCTTTTTTTCCTTCTGTTCTTTCATGGATGGGTATCACTTTCCGTCTGGGGGCTATCAGCCCCACTATGCTTTTCATCTTGTTCTTTTCTGTCTCTACCAGGGTCTTCTTCCCTCAAATGGCGAACGTGCACTATTATTTTCCGTCACTCCCTTACCACTGAACCTCTCCCTTTTCATGTTCCCAGAGGTACCAATCTCCCTTTCTTGAAAATCAGTACCCTCTTAGAGACAGCAAACTGATAGCCAGTCATAAATATTTGACACCAGAGCTCCAGAGTATTTGTAAATAAAATGTGTGGCTCTCAATGGAAACAGACACAAGGTTAAGGAGGATGGAGTATTTCTCTCCAGGAAGCCAAGAGAGCAACACCAACAAGGTCTTCCATCTCGGGTATGAAAAGGTGGTCATGGGAAAGTTAGAACAACAGTTGAAAGACAGTCAGCCAAGCGGGTCTGTTGCTGTTGAAACATGTCAGCAGTACCTCTGTCTAAAACACACACAAACATGGGGTGCCTGGGTGGCTCAGTCAGTTAAATGTCCAACCCTTGATTTTGGCCCAGGTCATGGTCTCAGGGTCATGAGACTGAGCCCCGCTTTGGGCTCCGCACTGGGTGTGGAGCCTGCTTAAGATTCTTTTTCTCGGAACCCTCCTACACTGTTGGTGGGAATGCAAGTTGGGCAGCCACTCTGGAAAACAGTATGGAGGTTCCTCAATAAGTTGAAAATAGAGCTACCCTACAACCCAGCAATTGAACTACTGGGTATTTACCCCAAAGATACAGATGTAGGGATCCGAAGGGGTACGTGCACCCCAATGTTTATAGCAGCAATGTCACAATAGTCAAACTATGGAAAGAGCCAAGATGTTCATCAACAGATGAATGGATAAAGAAGATGTGGTGTATATATATATATATATATATACACACACACACACACACACACACACAATGGAATATTATGCAGCCATCAAAAGGAATGAAATCTTGCCATTTGCAATGACGTGGATGGAACTAGAGGGTATTATGCTGAGTGAAATAGGTCAATCAGAGAAAGACAAGTACCATATGATCTCACTGATATGAGGAATTCTTAATCTCAGGAAATAAACTGAGGGTTACTGGAGTGCTGGGGGGTGGGAGGGATGGGGTGGCTGGGTGATAGACATTGGCGAGGGTATGTGCTATGGTGAGCGCTGTGAATTATGTAAGACTGATGAACCACAGATCTGTACCTCTGAAACAAATAATACATTATATGTTAAAAAAAAAAGATTGTAGGAAGGGAAAAATGAAGGGGGGATATCGGAGGGGGAGATGAACCCTGAGAGACTATGGACTCTGAGAAACAAACTGAGGGTTCTAGAGGGGAGGGGGGTGGGGGGATGGGTTAGCCTGGTGATGGGTATTAAAGAGGGCATGTACTGAATGGAGCACTGGGTGTTATACGCAAACAATGAATCATGGAACACTACATCAAAAATTAATGATGTAATGTATGGTGACTAACATAACATTAAAAAAAAAAGATTCTCTTTCTCCCTCTCCCCCTGCCCCTCCTACCTAATATATTATATATATATTATATATAATAAATATTTTATATTTTAATATATTTTATTATATATATAATATATATATAATAAAAAAATAAATTAAAAAACACACAAACATCCTGAGAGCTCCCCTAGTACATCTAGCAGACCAAAGGAAACCGTGGAATTAGAACTGGCTTCAGAAAAGGAAATCCAGGGTGTTACTAAAAAGGCAAACAGATTGAATTAGGAATAATTGTTTTCATTTTAATATATTTGAAGAACAAATCAGAGGAAATAATTCAGTGTCTTTATGTGGAATTGGTTTGTGTGAATCCTTCAGCATAAAGAATAGTCTGATGAAGATGCAGGATGAACAGAAGGGGAGGCCTTACCATTAAAATCCTCTGCTCATTCAAGAGGTATCATAGCAGGAATCTGGGTATAGAAAGGCTGAAAGAGGGGCACCGGGGTCGCTCAGTCGTTTAAATGTCCACCTTTGGCTCAGGTCATGATCTCAGGTTCTGGGATGGAGCCCCACATCAGCATGGGGCTCCCTGCTCAGCGGGGAGTCTGCTTCTCCCTCTCTTTCTGCCCCCCCACTTGTGCGCATGCTCTCTCTCAAATAAGTAAGTAAAATCTTAAAAAAAAAAAAAAAAAAAAAGGCCAAAAGAACAGGCTCCATTTGAACAGCAGAATAAGCAATGCCTAACCTGGAGGATGAAAAACTCTGGGAGGAGCAAGAGAGGAAGATCAACAAGTGTGCATGGAACGGTTATGAGAGAGTGGGAGTCCTGGCAGAGGATGGAGCCCAGGATTCTGTAGTAGACTCCATCACATCTGCAGGAAGAAACTTAAAGCCCTAAATACTGAACACATTACAGTACTCCCATATATAATTAAAATAAAAATGAAGCCACAAAAATAAGTGTAAAGCAGACCAACAGAGTGCTGTTTTTCCATAATGACTACTTCGGTTTTTCTTTTGAAAGCAGAACATCCAAGTGAAGAGCTTGGGGCTGGGATGGAAGTTTGGGAATAGGTTAGACTAATGAGGACCCCAAGGAGTAGGTGTGGACATGGAGGAGGAAACAGCAGGTGTGTGTTCTGCGGGAGTACCTTTGTTTAACTGTAGGAGGCAAAGGAACCAAGGAGATGGAGAAACAGTTTTCAGGCAGGAGACAGAGAGGAATTCTCTGTCTGAGAAATAAGGGGAGAATTTTAAGAGGGAAAAACTGGTCAACAGAATAAATTGCTGCAAACACAACCTCACACATTGTTTCTGAATTCTGCTGCCACAGAAAAAGGAAATCAAGAATGCATTAAAAATCGTAAAAATGCATTGGGGTGCCATCTGTGATAGATACATAGATTTACTATAGTATCTTAGGTAGAAATCATAAGGGGTGTTTAACAAACTCTCACTAGTCAATGACAATTTGTTTTTCATTTTTTTAAATTTAAATTCAGTTAGCCAACATATAGTACATCATTAGTTTTTTTGTAGTGTTCAGTGATTCATTAGTTGAAAATAACAATGACAATTCAGTAGACTAGAAAAGTCCTAACTCAGAACCAAGGGATGCTGCATAGTTTTGCCCAAACCCAAGGAAACATCAACAGGAATGGAATCTCATTATCCCGTACCACACCTAAATCAAGATGTGAAATTGTTTATCTTGACATTACCAAGGAGACTATAATAATCTGATGGGATGACTTAATCTCTCCACGATCAAAGTAGATTTGTCATGAAAAGGCCCTTAGATAATGTAAAAAAAACTTTCAGTTTATTATGACTATAAATTACACAAATTGCTCGTGTTAATTCCACTGTTGATGCCAAAAAAGCTTTTGACTACCCAAAGGGTTATTTCTTTAGGAAATACTAGAAAGACAGATTTATACGGAGAACAGATATGAGATTGCCAGGGGTAAGAAGTAGAGGGAGGATCTGACTATGAAGAGAGATTTTTGAAGTCATGGAACTATTTTGTATCCTAGATTATGGTGGTGGTTACATGAATTTCTATGTGTGTTAAAATTCATAGAACTCTACAACAAAAGAAAACGTCAATTTTACCATATGATATTTTAAAATATAAAATTAAGAAAACCCTTTGGGCATGGGCGCCTGGGTGGCTCAGTCGTTAAGCGTCTGCCTTCGGCTCAGGTCATGATCCCAGGGTCCTGGGATCGAGTCCCGCATCGGGCTCCCCGCTCGGCGGGAAGCCTGCTTCTCCCTCTCCCACTCCCCCTGCTTGTGTTCCTGCTCTCGCTATCTCTCTCTCTGTCAAATAAAATCTTGAAAAAAAAAGAAAACCCTTTGGGCAAAAATGCAAAAAAAAGAAAATTAGAAGAAAGAATGTTCTTCCCCCACCCCAAAGGAAATTTCCTAATGAAAATGAAGAATGTGTTTAGAGGAAACTAAAGTTCATGCGAAAGAAATGATCAAAGCTACCTGGAACTTGCAACAAGAAGAAAAACATATCCTTTCTCAGATACAACAGATTCTCTTGCAGTTGTACAAATTGTCACAGATCACAAAGCTTAAAAATTGGAATTTTCAAATTTTATTTCACTGTTTATAGGTGTTCAAGTTTATCATACTAAAGAAAATGAAACTGTTATAAATATTAATCTACTTTAAAATAAGTTACAAAAATAATTGTAGCAATCCATAATATTCAATCTCTACCTAATTAAAACTGGTGTAATTTTAGAGGCAATTGGGAATAAATTAAGTTGGGGCTGTAAAACTGAGTCCTTGACTCACCTTTGTCATAAAGTACCTAGAAGACTGGGCAAGTTATTCTGCCTTCCTGGGTCTCAGTTTCCTAAGCCATTAAACATTTGGTAAAATTATCTCTACCTTCCTACCTACATTTAAAATTCTGTTCTATTTCCTCTTCAATCTCTGTAACACACAAAATATTGCAAAATTGTACAAATGCCAAAGAGTCCATTATTTTGGTCAACGCTAGGCTGAGGTCCTAAAGTTCCTTATATTGATCAAGATTTTGTTTTTAATAGCAACACTAATCCAATCTGATAGAAGGCCGATGGAAAAAGTATTTTGCCTTGCTTTTAATAATGGAAGATTATGTCATTGGGTTCTGTGAACAAACAAAAGGGCTAGAATATCCTCTGAAGATTTCGTTGATCATTGACAGATATGAGAAGCTGGGAATCACTGCTTTAAAAACTAGCGTGATACCGACCACTTTCAGGCTATTTTGAGCTCAACTAAAGGAGATGGTGATCCACCTGGATCTTTCAGTGAAGCCATATGTACAAATGTACCTTTTCAGAAGAGCAATAGCAAGAGGAATGCCTTTTGGGGGGGACCTCTATCTCTGAGAATCCTCACAGATTTACTAAATGTTTGTGTTAGATGTAAAAATAAAATACCCAGAAAGGTCATAGAATTGGCATTCTTGGGACGAAGTGCTTCCAGCTATAGGCATAGTTCCATCAGCCCTACCAACTTGGAGAAGCAATTCCTTTGATGCACTTCATCTATTAATAGGAATGGTAAATTCCAGGCAGTGTCAGGGGGACACTGGGCCATGGTGGTGAGCAGGATGGATGGGGCTCCTGCCACAGGGATGGAACTCAGAGTTCTTACCTACATTTTCTCTGTCTTCCTTCATCTTCTGAAATAACAGTGTCTTTCTCCATGTCTCTCTGTGGCTATGTCCCTGGTTCAGTCTCCTGAAATGGGAGGATGAGTGGTGTGAGTTTGCACAAGGTTGCATCAGTCATGGCCTCTCACTGTCTGGGTGATCGGAGTACAGTTCTTCTCTCTATGCCTTATTTCTTCATCTATAAAATAGAGATGGTAGAGGTACCTATCTCACAAAGTTCTTTAGAAGATTATGCTGTGCAGGAGACCTTAGAACAGTATCTGACACACTAGCACCCAGTACATATTAGCTATTATTACTATTTGCCAAGTACTTGGCTGTCTGCCTTGTTCCCTCTATACTTTGTCCCCCCGAAACCATGACCATTCTCCTGGCTTCAACCACCCCCACTCCTGGATGATTCCAGATCCAGAGCTCTGGTCCCGACCCTTGATGGCTAGCTTATCCCGCCTTCATTGCAAATCAATTCAACCTGGGTTCTTTTATAGGTTTTACCTAGGGGACCTTGGACAAGTCCCCTAAACTCTTTGAGCACCTGTCCCCTCACATGTATGATGAAGTATTAGATGACCTTGAAGGGCCCTCACAACTCCAAAATTCTTCCAACTCTGATTCCATAGCGGAAACCCATGTCATTGTCTTGCCTTTCAAACCATTTCTCTCTTTGACTTTTTTTTTTTTTTTAAGTCTACTTACTGGTGACAGTCTCTTCCCAGTCCCCAAAGCCTGGAATCCCAGTATCATCTTAGAATCAACCCCTTTTCCCTACAGTTGATCAGGTGTCAACTTCTGGCAAGGTATGTATTATCCCTTTTCTTTCCATGGCTCTCTGCTCTCTGCTGCCACCTTGGTTAAGTTCTTTGACTCCCTCATCTTTGAATGATATTGGTGGTTTCCTAATTGACCTTCCTTTTCCTGGTTTACTCATGGACTCATTCATTCTTTTTTTTTTTTTTTTTTGGCCCCTTAATTGAAAGGGAATATGCCAAGTACACAATTATCCTGGGATTTAAAAATCTCTTTTCCCCATTACTTTGGTGCTAATACATAGAACTATTAATCTAGTCTACAGAACTTGAGGCAATGTTGATAAATGCATATAGGTTTACGATTTTATCTTCTCAATATTTTTATTTAACTAGGGTGAAACATTTTTCTCAGTTACTGTGATTTTTTATTTTTGCCTTAAATTCTATGGTGTCAGATACCAGCATGTTTTATTGCTCAAACTATATCTAGCACCTGCTCCAGTTTGGGTGCTGTGCCTCATGCATCAGAGGACACGGTCTGGCAGGGGAAGTTGTACTAGCCACCAATGGCAATGTGGCATGGCGAGCACCATGTTGGGTGTAGGCTGCCTTGGGGGCACCTGGGTCTGCCAGGTGCCACTTCCATCACATCTCTCTGCTCAAGAACCTGTCTCAACTCCCTGGTAGAATAAAGACCAGCTTTCGTGGTAATATGCTCCCCCCCCGCCTTCCCTAACTTAAGCCTTTTTTCAGCTTTCTTCTCTGGCTTGGTTTTCTTACTTTCTTTAAACACTTTACATATGTTCAGTTCTCCAGGTATCAGTTCTCCTCCCCGCTCTACTGTTACCCCAAATTCTGCAAATCCTTCAAGGATTATGTGTGAAAAGCACAAACTCTGGAAGGCATGAAGCCTGTGCGTCCACAGGGACATCCTCCTCATTTCAATGCCTCAAGCTAGTCTTCCCATTTCTCATATGATTACCTCACTTCCTGCATCTCTCTGTCCTGTCTTCTCAGTGAGAATGTGCCAAGGTCAAAATGGACTTACTCTACTTTTCCCCTCCCTCCTGCATCCCCTAACACAAGGATATGTGTGTAGGAAGCACTTGGGGATTATTGAATGAATCGATGAATGCAGAAGTACACTTTGGATTCTAGATTATGACTGGAGTTGATGGGAGTGTGATATTAAGAGACCCACTGTACTTAATGAGCAAAGGGTAGAGTTCACTCTAACACCGATTTTCTAGTTGTCTGTGCACATGGAGAGCACCCACACATGCACAGATGTTATTACATAAGGCTTGGCCATGAGCCCATTGCCTTGGAGATGAATCCACTTGACCTGTACCCCCAGCTCTGCCACTCTGCACCTAGAGGCAGCTTCTGATGGAAACTTCTTTTCTTTGCACTGAGGGCAGCTCCTTGGGCAGCATCTCTCTGGAGAAATGTGTCAAGGTCAGGCTGACTTCAGGTAGTTTCTAAGAGATGTTCAGCCAGACTTTACAGTTTCATTCCCTGTTGTCATGGTACGACCAAAAAGTCCTTTGGTTGCTTGTTTTTTTTGCCCAGGATTCATATACTCAGTGCTCAGGAATCCTGAGGTTATATTCTCTGTGTTTTGGTTAACCCTTCCCTGTCAGTCCCATCTGGGGTCCTCAGGGTCAACTCATAGGTCCCCGCTCTCCTCACTCTGCTCGGCTTTTTGCTTTTTCTCATCCACTCCTATGCACTCAGTTGCTACTTGGGTGTTGAGTGAGGTCCAGAGCTTGAGCTTACGTCACTGACGTGGCCACACGGCCTCAGCCCACCTGTCCTCACCAACACCATCTCACAGCATGCTGAAATACAGAGGCGAGGAATGATTTTGCTTCCGTTTCTCCTCATCTCAACAAGCAGCTTCCACGCTGCCCTCCCTGCAAAACACTCCAGTTCCTTTCTTTTCCACTCACGTGAAAATATAAAAAATAGGCTCCTGTATGCCTGTCCTCACCTTCAAGGCCTGGGTCCAGGTCATTTGCTCCAGGGGCCCCTTTCGGCCTTGTCCACCCAGGGCATTCAGTATGTGAGTGGCTCCCTTGGCACCAGCATTCAGTTAAGGCACCTGTAAGCCAGGAGCCCTCTGTGTTTGCTAAAAGAAACATGGACTTTGGTTCGACAAGCTGCTCAGTTGGCTGTTGGTGACAATAGCAGTCTGCACAACATCCTTTCCTTCCAGCCGGGTGAGAGGAGTGGAGGCTGCTCAGGCTAAGTCAGGCCATCTCCAAGTTCCTCTCCTGATCGAAGGTTCCTCTTTCTGACAATTTTGGTTGGGCGGGGCTGTCTGTGCTCTCCTCATTCCCATCTCTAGACCACCGGAGTCTTGTGCTCTACCCTCTCTACTCCCTCCAGAAATAGTCATCTGGCAATGGTCTTTTTTTTTTTTTTTTTTTTTTTTTTGCTGGACTGTCCAATTGCATTTAGTCTGAGATTCACAAGAAGAGAGCAGGTATTATCAATCAGGGCCTAGGAACCCTCTGAGAGTGAATGCAAATTTGTGTGTGTTGGAGAGAGAGGAAGAGAATGAATGAATGAATGAATGAATGAATGAATGAAAGAAAGAAAAGAAAGAAAAAAAGAAAGAAGAAAGAAAGAAAGAAAAAGAAAAAGTCTGTGAGTGGCCCATAGTTTATCCAGCTTCCCAGAAGAGTCTCTGACCCCCTTCCAAAGTTTCCATCCACCACTTCACTTCAAGCAGAATGTTGACCCTTTCTATCTATATTGCCATATGTATGATTTGGAGACCATTTACTTCCTTACAAAAAGAATTTCTACAGGTATCAGGTGGGGAGGAAGACAAGGGGATGGGCCTGCACCTGAAATGACATTTGACCAGCCAATAGGCCTTGCAGGTAAAACACTGTGTCTTTTTAGGTGTGCAAAGTGGGATAAAGGGAGTCCCATTCACTCCCCTTAGCCAATGCCATCGCAAGAGTAATAATAGCAAATTCTTATATGTGTGCATGGCCCTGTTCTAAGGCTTTTCCATATATTATTTTATTTAATTTTCACAATAATCCTACAAAGTCGATATTATCATTTCCATGTTTACAGATAAGTAAACTCAGCTGTAAAGAAGTTCATTTGCTCAAGGTTCTATATCTAGTAAGTAGCAAAGCTGGGATTCAAAGGTAGGCTGCCTGGTCTCCAGTGTGTGTTCTTAATCAAACACAAAATTCTGTACTCGTTATAAGCAGATATTTGCCAAAGACAAACTTAGTGGGAAATCAAGTTAGATTTCTCTTTTTCAGGATGGTCCCTTGGGTAAGATATTTTAACAGGTATTGGTAGAAGTTGATGATAAAATAATTCATATCAGAATATACTCCCGGGGTGCCTGGGTGGCTTAGTCAGTTAAGCGGCTGCCTTCAGCTCAGTCGTGATCCTGGGGTCTTGGGATCGAGCCCCACATCCGGCTCCCTGCTTGGCGGAGAGCCTGCTTCTCCCTCTCCCTCTGCCTGCCTCTCTGTACTTGTGTTCTCTATCTCTCTGTCAAATAAATAAATAAAATCTTAAAAAAAAAATCTCTTAAAGACTATACTCCCAACGTTCTGATATAAAGCACATTTCCTAGTACTTTCTTTAGACCCACAAAAGAAAAGATCAGCATGTGGGTCCCACCAGACGTCAGCCGTGGAGCTCTGTGATTGAGCTTCGGAAGGCTGGCCCCCACTTCCTCTTTCTCTCCTCACCCCATGGGGTGGTGAGCTTCTCTGTTCTGCTAGCAGCCCGCTGCTCTTCTCCCTCTGTCAGCTTCTGTGCTTTCCCCTCTACTCTTGTGGTTCAAGTGCACAGACGTGTGGATGGCTCCTCGCTCCCCACAGAGCCTTCCTTGGAGCCCAGGCACAGCCCTGTCCACTCCAGCATCCACTCTGGTGCTCAGGCTGGATGACCAAGGGTCTTCCTTGCCTTCCCCTCTTCTGTTCCCTCGTCCAGAACATTATAAGCCCCAGCAACCTCACCCCAAAATAGCTTGGAACCCATCCCTCCTCTCCATCCCAAGTGTCTTTGCCCTAGTTCACTCCCTGCTCCTTCTTGACTCCAGCCACACTCTTTCCTACTTAAAACTTTTCAAGATGGCGATTCCTTGTCCAAGAGCTTGCCATGTGCCAGGCATTGCCTCATCTGACTCCATGGGGGTCCTGCGAGGCAGCAGCTAGCAATTTTTCCCTTTCACAGATGAGAATCTGAGGCCTTGGCAAGTTATTAAGATACTGTAGCTGTTGTGTGCCAGAGCTGCTCGGTACTCCGGCCAGAGGGCCTTCAGTGCCCAGGGCTCAGCTACCTCGCTCCGTTGCCACTGGACAGTGTCAGAAGCGCCAGCATCTCCGTCCATCCACATGAGCTGCCTCCTGCCTCCCTCTTCAGTTCATGGGTCAGCTTTTCCCACTCATCCACCCTCTGTTCCTTCTGTCTGGGACACCCACCCCAGTGACACTTGTCCTTCTAGGCTCAGCTCAGGCATCACCTCCCCCAGGGAAGCAGGGTCAGAGCTGCTCTGCTACAGCACAGTTGGACCTCAGAACTATGTGGGAAAGATGATGAAAGCTTTTGTCTCCTTTGCTTTGAATATAGGTGCAAGCCCAGAGTCACAGGGCGACAGTGTGACCAGTGTGCTTCCGGGTTTCACGGCTTCCCCAACTGCCTTCCCTGCCATTGCAACAGGGATGGGACCGAGCCAGGAATCTGTGACCCAGTGACTGGAGCTTGCCTCTGCAAGGTAAGACAGAACATGCAATACCAGGGACGTCAGCCACTGGTCAGTGAGGAAGTTCTCCGTGTTGAGTCAACATATAAAAATATATGGGAAGTGGGACTGAACTGTAATTGATTTCCAAAATGCATGTAGCATTTAATAGTTCTTAGCTCATCTGATAGAAATAGTTAGAAGGGAAGACCCCTCTTACCCTTTGGAGAATCACAAGGCAGGTATGGACCCTTTCCAGAAAAACTGACACAAACCTTAGTCTACAATTTTAAGAGGTTCATAGATTCCCTGGAAGCTTATTCCCAGCTCGTAGACTCCAGGTTAATAATCTGCTCCAGGGTGTTCTGTCAGGTGGTAGGAGAGCTTCTAAGTCCCAGCAGATGTTCTGAGGTGGTGGTAAGTGGGGTGAACCAAGACCCCCGTATTGTGAATCCTCATGCTGCTATTTCTCTACCTTCAAGATTCCAAGGGGCATCTTGTGAGATCTAGAAAATTCTCTCTTTTCACTTGAGTATGGTAGAAGAGTTTAAACAATTAATGTGACAGAAATCTTAACAATGATGTAACTATTCATGTTTTGTTAGCATCCATGTTCTAACATCTTGTATTGGCACTTAATCTAACTGCAATCAAGGAAACTTTAGAGGAAATGTTCTCTTGTTTCATGTTTTATTTCAATAGGAGAATGTGGAGGGTACAGAATGTAATGTGTGTCGAGAAGGATCGTTCTACTTGGACCCAGCAAATCCCAAGGGTTGTACCAGCTGCTTTTGTTTTGGGATAAATAATCATTGTCACAGTACACATAAAAGAAGAGCTAAGGTATGCAAGGGATTAGAAGTTTTGTTTTTAGTTAGTACTTCCGAATGGGGAAGAAGTGGATTGTCATGAAGCATGAAGGGCTTGTGGAGATTTTATATCTTACTTTGTTAAAGGGTTAAGCTTCACCTGCACCATTCCTCTGTTTGCAGTGTTCTTCCCACAGATGTTCTCATGCTCAGTGCCTCAGTTTGTCTGGTGGGCTCAAGTGTCCCCGGCTCAGAGGGGCCTTCCCTCACCACTCCCTATGAAGCTCACCCTCGTCACTCTATACCTCACCCTTCTTAATGTACTCTAGCATTTATCCCTCCCTGATATACTATACATTTAGTTATAAAATTTGTTTATTATGTGTCTTCCTCCAACACTAGCATGTAAACTCCTGATACATTCCCGGTGCCTACAGCAGGATCCAGAATATAGTAGGTGCTCAATAAACACTCATCAGCTAAATGGAGTTGATTGATCTTCCCCCTTGCTTCTTCTTATCTGCTTGTTTTCTTTCTGTCTCATCTACTTTACATGAATATTTAAGTTAAATTTTTATATTATTTACGTGAGTTTTTAAATTAACTCCATGAAACTAAAACTTTTGTTGCCTCCATAATTCCATGAACCAGCAGTCTCGTGCTTGCTTTCTTTGTGTGAATAATGTCTTATGTCCAACAGATAGTCAAGGAAAGATTATTTTATATATTCCATTCCCAAAAGGAATGTAAGCTTGTAGTTAAGGAAAAAAAATTAGTTTGTAAATCCACGGAAGTCTTCTACCCCCAGGGGAACCCGGAAGCGTTATTCCTAATCAATGTCTTGTCAGTTCCTTTTATTTCCCCCCTCATTATTTAACTCTTGGCTTCCTTGATGATCAGGGAAATATTTAGTTATGAGGATTTATTTTGAGAAAAGTAATGATAGCAGGCCATTGTATTCCCCCTCACATTTGCTCCCTAAGGAGCTTACCATTAAAATGTGCCCACAGTCCTAGTTATTATTCCCACACTTATTTATCTATTGCTCAGACATTTATTGAACACCTACTAAATGTCAAAACCAGGTTGTGTGCTGGGATACAAAGATAAATCCCACATACGTATGGTCACCACTGTCTGAGAACTCCTAGTTGTCATGGGTCATTGGGAGGCAGTGCTGACTGAGAGTTCTGTGCAAGCTCAGGAGGAGGCATATAAAGGAAGCCTCTGGAACAAGATGGCTGCCCCAAGATTCTTTCTGTTCTGCATAATTCAGCCATCACCAAAGACGCTGCAGGCACACACATGTTTCCATCATTTGCTGTTATGTTCCAGTTTGTGGACATGATGGGTTGGCGCCTGGAGACGGCAGACAGAGCCGACATCCTCGTCTCCTTCAACCCAGGCAGCAGCAGCATGGTGGCAGACCTCCAGGAGCTGCCCTCCACAGTCCACAGTGCATCCTGGGTCGCACCTCTCTCCTACCTGGGAGACAAGGTAAGGACGTCCTGTTGTTCTCCTGAGCCCTCGTCGCGCCTCCTCCGTCACGGCGTGAGCATCATTTCCTGTCTGGAAGGAAGCATCAGGAAGTTCGGGTTACTAAAGCTGAAGAAATTAGATGAGCTACAAATGCAGAAAAGATGCTGCCCTCCCCTGGGAGGGGCTGAGGGCCTAGGAGCCTCATGTACCCGACATGCATTAGCTCCCCAGCGAAGGAAATCATGCACCATGTTTTTCTCCATTTTTACTTAACTATTTAAATAATATCTGTTGCAAATGGGACATGTGTGCTTTTAAACGTCAGTGCTAAGAATTCTTTGTTTTAAAGCAGAAGAAAGGCTCCTTGTCAGGAGAACAAAAGCTGAAAAGTGACTCACGAGCTTATTAAAAGAAGCGCAGGATCCGGAGGCAGCTTGGCTGCCATTAGCTGAATCACATGCAGTTAGCGAGACACTCCTCGGGGAGCTTATAAACGAGTTACTCTTCCTTTGCTGCATAAATTGGCATAGCCTGGCCCCGTACACTCATTTTGGAGGACAGACGTGTGGACTTCCTGTAGAAACATCATCAGGTAACATATGCACCTGGGTAGCAGCGGGTAGAGTGTTCTAGAAGGTGTAGATTTCACAGGGCCCAGCTCAGGAGGCACCGTATTCTCTTAGAATCACTAAATATTAGGGCCTTGTCAGCCTGAGGTCCATAATTCTATCTTCTGGTTGAAGGACTTTGGGTTTTGACCTTTGAGTGTGGGCAATGTTGCTGCTCCTCTCGTATAATCCCTCTCCTCTCTCACTTAATGCCCATCTTCACCTCCACATGGCAAGTCCACATATAGCTCATCTATCATTATGCAAACAGTTACCCCCAAAACGGCGCAGCTTAAAGCAACAGTCCTCTTGCCCAGTTTCTGTGGATCAGGAATTCGGGAGTGGATGGCTCAAGGTCTCTCCTAGGGTCCTGGGCAAGATGTCCGCCAGGGCTGGAGTCACCAGAACTGGAGAGTCCACCTCTAAGCCCAGTCATGTGGTTGTTATAGGCCTCTGTTCCTCGATGCCTGCTGAGCCGAGGTCTCAGGGCCTCATCAGACGAGGCCCCCACGTGGTGCCTGGGGGTCCTCCTGATATGGCACCTGGCTTCCCTTAAAATAACCAATAAAAAGAGAGAGAGAGAAAGAAAGAAACTCAAAATAGGGGCGCCTGTGTGGCTCAGTTGGTTAAGCAACTGCCTTTGGCTCAGGTCATGATCCTGGAGTCCTGGAGTCCTGGGATCGAGTCCCACATTGGGCTCCCTGCTCGGTGGGAAGCCTGCTCCTCCCTCTGACCCTCCCCCTGTCATGCTCTCTCTCTCTCTTATTCTCTCTCTTTCTCAAATAAATAAATAAAATCTTAAAAAAAAAAAAAAAAGAAAGAAACTCAAAATAGAAACCACAGTCTTTTTAGGACCTAATTTCAGAAATAACATACCCTCGCTTTGGCCATATTCTCTTCATTAGAAGCCAGTCACTAAGTCTAGTCTGTACTCGAGGAGGAGAATGAAGCTCCACCTCTTGAAGGCAAGAGTATCAAAGAATTTATGGACATATTTTAAAAACCACCTTTGCCCATCAGAAAGGCAATATTTAATCTCCATAGGATGATTTAAGATGTTATCCTGGAATACTTCCAGACTCTACGATCATAACTCTTTGACTTTGTCAGGTTGCAGTTTCTAGGGGACTTCAGTAAATTGGGGGCCCAGAAATGCTACTCCCTCTCCCCTGCTCCAAGTTATTTGTGTTTTTCATGAAGGGCCTTCTGTCCTCCACTACCACTCTGAGGTGATAGTGCCTCTCACTTTCATCTCTCAATTACTCCTTTCTTGACTGTTTTTTTTTACCTTGAGGGTGGGAAGTGTCAGGACCGGAGGTGAAGTAGCCGTCACAAAACTATAACCTTAGGCCTCCACCATGATCGTGCCACGAAGGTGGCATTGAGAAAGGGTCCCATACCTGCTGGCGCAGTCGGACATGGCTTACGTATGATCACGTAGAAAAGACTCACCATCTGCTCTCAGGGGAAGTTTTTTTAAAAAAAAAATTATTTCTAGAGGTTCATTTTGTAACGGATAGATATTAACCAATTCTCTTAGTGAAATAAGAAACAAATGACCTAGATTTCTTAGGATAGCTATAGGTTAAATGAACACTGGTTTAGTAGTCATCGGGAATAGGAGGATCTTACTTCTTTCTGTGTGACTAGTTTTTTTCTTTTTAAGAGAAGCATCTTCTTACTTGTAAAACAATCATGTTCACGCTAAACATTTTAAATAATATAAAATGGTACAAAGTAGAAAGTTAAAATACCATCTTCAATTCTTCGCTCCCAAGATGACTACTAACAGGTTGATGGTATCTTTCCGGATCTTTCATGCCTGTGTGCTTTTTATGCGGGTTAATGTCGCCATAGGCTCTTCTCATGCTTGTGCTCTTGATCCTGTCATTTCAATTTTAGGTTTCTTCATATGGTGGCTACCTCACCTACCAAATCAAGTCCTTTGGCCTGCCTGGTGACATGGTTCTTCTGGAAAAGATGCCAGATGTGCAGCTCACTGTAGGTATTGGAACACAGCCCAAGTGGCCGGAAGTGGCAGTGGTAGTTGGTTGCTGAGTCAACTTTAGGACATCTTGATAAATGGCCTATAAAAAGATTGGATTAAGTCATTTCCAATATTTTGTAGAAATTGAAAGGGAAGTTGAGAGCAGGTAAACCCCTCCTCAAGATTAGTTTCCCCTGCCCATCCAGCCTCCACTGTTTCTCTTGTCTCCCCTTCCCAAAGAACATACCTATATCTCATGCTTGCTTCTCCTAAGTTATTGCTTCATGTAATGTCTCTATCTTTCAATTTAGTCTCACCAGTGTTTTTGAGACCTCCTGCTGGCAAGACCACATTGCTCGCTCATAAAGGACAGGTGATTCCTGTCCTTCACTAAAGTGTGAGCTAAGAGAGGTGATGGAAGAAATATACACGTAGCTACAATCCACTGAACAATATGTATTTGAGGTGCAGTTCAACCAAGGCTCTGTTGGAGCTGGGGTCCAAGTGTGGGCTTATGTAGTTGAGAAACCCTCAGAAGGCTTCGTGGAAAGGGTTAATTTTGAGCCAGACCTTTCAGCATGGGCATGACAGGAGAAGCACCCTCCCAGGGGCAAAGAAGAAGATAAACCACGGCAGAGGGGCAGTGCCCAAGGGGTGACCTGTCCTACTTGGCTGTGTTATCAGTGATTCCCGAGTCATAGAAAACAAGCCTGGAAGGGTAGAAAAGAGGATGTCTAATGCTATGCTAAGGAATTTGAGTTCATGTAGACAGCAGAGAGCCACTTTGGTTTTTTGAGAAGAGAAGTGACATCTGTACACTATGTACCAGCCACATAATCTAGAACAGCAATCTAGAAAATTCCTTATCACATTCCGTGTCCATGTCACATTCTGCTTTGAATCTCCAACAGTCCAGGGCCCAGCGTCTTGAACACAGGTTGAGGTGCCCAAGCCTGAACTTGATTCTGTCTCTGGCTTAAGTGCTGTGGTTAATGCAGTGCAATTACAGCTTCCTGAAGTTTCCTGTTTGTGTGTCCTTCACCGTAGGGTAGGGACTAGCTGAGAGCCTTGCATTCTGGTAGATTTTTGTGATTAGGCACTGCTGTGTTGTGTTTCGTTGTTACTGGAACCCAAATTTGTTGAACTGTTGTTTTAAAAACTACAAGGAACCTTTGTAAAACATCTTGAAAATGAAGCACCAGAGATTTTAGAGGAAAAATAGCTCCACCGTAAAAATACCATCCTGGCAGGGCTGTATTTCAGTTTCCTATTTTTTTCAGAATATCTCAAGCTCCGGCCATTAGTGTACCAGTATATTTATTGCCAAAGAGTTTATTACACAAACGGTTGGAATTCATGGAAAAGCGATGGCCAGAATTTCTCCTTAATTTTACCTCCGAACATGGAAAATAATTTAGGCTCATGAAACATTCACTCTGCTGCTTTGTTCCAAACCACTGTAATTAAAAGCCTATGGGGCATGTTTCTTAAATGAAGGTTTTCAGTGATTTGTGATGGCAGATAATGGTCTTCTTTCTGAAACACCAGTGCTAGCGTATGGAACCCTTTTGGGTTTGGGGCTACAACAGAAAAGCCGGGGTTTCTTTGCATGGGCTTGGGGTGGAGGTGCTGATGGTGTGGGCTGACCTTCCCATTATGCCCTGTTACGAGTCCCTAAAGAACTCCTGCTAAAGAGAGGGGGAGTTCAGAGGCTGAGAGTGAGCAAGGCTGGATCCCACAGGGAGTGGGCTGCGGGGCTCTCCCTCTTGCATGTGGCCGCTCTGTGGCTCCCCGTCTACACAGCCCTTCCTCCCACCCCACCCTCCTCACGAACTCAGCCATCAAAGCAGTTTCTTGCTACCAAAGTCTGGTTCTGTCAGCTGTAATGGAATGCACCTAATACACTGACTGCCAAGCATGGTTTTTTTTTTTTTTTAAAGATTTTATTTATTTATTTGAGAGAGAGAGAGAGAATGAGAGAGAGAGAGCATGAGGGGGGGAGGGTCAGAGGGAGAAGCAGACTCCCCGCCGAGCAGGGAGCCTGATGTGGGACTCGATCCCGGGACTCCAGGATCATGACCTGAGCCGAAGGCAGTCACTTAACCACCTGAGCCACCCAGGCGCCCGCCAAGCATGGTTTTTGTAAATCATCATCATCATCATCATCATCATCCATCTTTTTGGCCACTTTCAGTCAAGGGGATTTTCCTGGTTTCCTATCTGTGAACATGTACTGTATTAGATATCATTTTTCTGTTTCCATTCACTAATCCTTTTGCCAGTCCATTCATTTCACTATTTATTAGAATCAGGCATTCCAAATAATGCAGATCCATAGAAATTTGTTCTTATCAGTTATAAACCTCAGAATATCTCAACCATGGCATTGTTTTTCTTTACACAGAGTCAGCACATGTCCGTCATCTATGAGGAACCAAGTAACCCGCGACCAGACCGGCTGTTTCATGTGCGTGTGCAGATGGTGGAGGTAAAGGAAAAACGTACATAAAATCATTCTTGTTGATCCTCTTTTGTTCTACGCCTTAGTTCTTTCAAGCAATTATGATATTTTATTTATTTTATGAATTTAAAATGTTTATATTTATATACATACAATTCATATATATAAATTTGAAATATAAATTACATAAAATATACAGAGTTTCATCCTCACAGGGCTTTGTTTATATTATCTGCATGGCACTTAACATAGTCTCCCCTGTCTTAGAGGTAATTATCCTTGTCTTATAAACCCTGTGAGCTTGTAAATGCTATTATGTAGCTCCCTCTCATCCTCATGCCTTCCTCAGTGGCCAACAAATGCTTGGGATGAACAGATAGAAAAGCCAGAAAAACGTCTAACACCAAAGAAGTAGGATTAACATAGATAAATAAAGGAAAGCTTATCAAATCATAAAACATTATATTACATTTACTTGGTTATGACAACTTCTTTAAAATAGTGTTCCGTTTGTATTATTAAATATGTCCAATACCTCAAGGTGATACTTTTCAAGTACTTTGAGCTTGTAAACCTATTTTAACATTTCTGCACCAGTCCATCCATACAGTGGAATACTATTTGGCAATAAATGAAACAAAGTATTGATACCTAGGACAACATGGATGAACCCCAAAAACAATATACTAAGTGAAAGAAGCAAGACACAGACCACATAGTGTGTGATTCTGTTTATATGAGAGTGGCCATGCCAGCAAAAATGGTGGTGTAGGAACCCCCAGAAATTCTCTTTCGTTAAAGCAATGAGAAAACTGGCAAAAATGGTCAGAATCGACTATTTAGAACTCTGGAAATTGACCATAGGTTTGCAGCAATCTGAAAAGTGTTTAGTCAAGAAAACTGGCTGAATCTTGGTAAGAACCTCAGGCCCTGTGGCAGTCAGCTTGCTCTGTTCCCATCCGCCATCCATACCTCCACATTAGCCTTGAAAAGCAATAGCCCACCAGCAAGGTGAAAGCCAGTAGCCCAGTGGCCACCAAGGGAGTCAGAATGGTATTGGAACTTATGCAAAGCCTCACTCCCAGAGAACTGTCATGATTTGACCTGTCTGGAGGTTTTCTGGAAGATGCTACTTTCAAGACTGTCTTTGTTTGACCTAACTTGGAGCTTTCCCAAAATTAAAAGCCTTTCCCTAGGGGTGTCACTGAAAACTTTTAGAGGTAGTTGCTTAACTTCATCGCTGGCTGAGGTGATGGATAACAGTTGGGGCTAATAATAGGCTAATCACAAAGCTTAAAATAAAAATCTAGGAATGAGGTATACATAGGGGCTTTGAAAAACTCCAACACAATCGTGGAAAGGTAGAAAGCCAAACACCTCTGACTCACCTGACAAGACCCTAAGCCTTCACCTCTGACTCACCTCGAGGCTCTGAGCAAGCAGGAAGTGAAGGCTAAAGTAGAGTTGTTAGCTGCCTGGCTGAGTGTTGAGGGGTCCCTCAACATACCCACAGAACACTTTTGCAATGACTAGGAGACTTTGGTTTTAGGCATTTAAAGAAATCTCTGTCCAGTCACTAGCTGACCACTAAGCTAACCAAGCAGAGACTTTAGTGGCCATACATGACAAAGAATACAGCTTTTACAGAATTAGTTCAGAAAAGTCACTAAGCAAAGACACAAACAACAACAGTAAACAGTAACAGCAACAAATTCTGGGGAGGGGAAGAAATATGATTCCCTGAATTGCCACATTACATTATGTTAAATGTCCAGTTGTCATAATTAAATAAATAAACAAACAATAAAATTTTTTTTGAGACTTGAAAAAGAAACAGGAAAGCCTGGCCCATACACAGGGGAGAAAGGCAATAAATATAAACCATCCCTGAGGAAGCCCAGACATTGGACTTACTACACAATGACTTTAAATCAACATACATCAAAGAACTAAAGAACACCATGTCTAAAAAACTTAAGAAAATATGAGAATAATATCTCACAAAATAGAAAATACCAATAATGAAATAGAAATTATTAAAAAGAACCAAATAGAAGTTCTGGGGTTGAAAATTATAATAACTGAAATGAAGAATTCACTAGAAGGGCTGCTATGGACTGAATTGTGTCCTCTCCAAATTTATGTGTTGAAGCCCTGATCTCTAGTTTGAGTGTATTTGGAACAAAGAAGTAATTAAGATTAAATAAGATCATGAGGGTAGAGATGTGATCTGATAGAATTAATGTCCTTATAAGAGGAGATCCCAGAAAACTCTCTCTGTCCACCAACTAAGGTCACAGTGAGAAGGCAAGCATCTGTAAGCTAGCAAGAGAGTTCTCACCAGGGACCAAACTGGCTGGCATCTTGATCTGGGATTTCTAGCCTCCAGAACCATGAGAAAATATATTTCTCTTGTTTAAGCCATTGAGTCTATGGTATTTTCTTATGGCAGCCAGAGCTAAGACAAGGGCTCAGCAACAAAGTTGAGCAGGCAAAAGAAAGGAGCAGCAAATTTGAAGGTCAACTGAGATTATCCAGTCTGAGGAACAGAAAGTACAAAGAATGAAGAAAAACAAAGACCCTCAAAGACATGTGAGATCCAATCAACTGTACAACATATGCATAATTGGAGTAGCAGAAGGAGAGAAGGGGAAACAATATTTGAAGAAATAATGGCTGAAAACTTCTCAGATTTGATGAAAATCATTAACCTATACATCCAAGCTCAACAATCTCCAACTAGGATAAATGCAAGAGATCCACACACAGAAACATCATAGTAAAGATTCTGAAAGACAAAGACAAAGAATCTTAAAAGCAGTGGGAGAGAAGCACTTCACATCCAAGGGTTCTCAATAAGGTTGACATCTGACAATTCACCGGAAACCATGGAAATTGGAAGACAATGGGATGGCATTCAATGTGCTGAAAGAAACACACTGTCGACAAAGAATTACATAAACAGCAAAATGTCCTTCCAAAATGGAGGAGAAAGGAAAACATTACATTATAAACAAAATCGAGAGAACTCAGTGCTAACCAACCCTCCTTGTAAGAAATAATAATGGGAATCTTTAGACTGAAATGAAAGGACACTATAGACAATGGCTTCAATACATATTAGAAATGAAGAGCACTAGTAAAGGTAACCTATATAAGTAAATATAAAAGGTAGTAAAAATACATCTTCTGTTTGTAACTTTTTTTTCTTCTGATTTAAAAGATAATGGCTTAAAGCAATAATTATTGTTCTGTGTGGATTGGCATACAATTTATAAAGATGTAATGTATATGACAATAATAGCACAATAGAGAGGGGAAGGAAATGAAGTGAATAGAAGCAAAGTTTTTGTGGACTATTGAAATCCAGTTCATATTTACATAAATGGCCCAGCATGGGCAAATCTATAAAGGCAGAATATAGATTAGTGGTTGCCTGGGGCTCTGGGTGGGACTCGGTAGTAAATACAAATGGGCACAAAGGTTCTTTTTTCTGGGGGATGAAAATGTAAAACTATATTGTGGTGATGGTTGTATACTTCTATAAATTTACTAAAAATTGTATACTTAAAATGAGGGACTATTACTGTATGTAAATCATACCTCAAGCTGTTAAAAATTTAAACTAAAATCATATTACTATCATATTTATATGTAAATAACAGTAGTTACCATTTATTGAATGTTGACTGTGTGCTAGGCACTGAGCTGAACACTTTATATACATTATATTATTTAATTTGCTTTAATATTCATCATAGTCCTGAGAGATTAGGTATTACTATGCCCATTTAAGAGATGTGGAAACCAAGTTTAAAGGAGGCAGCAGAATATAAAGTTATATATGAAAAGATCTCAACATCACTAATCATTAGAGAAAGGCAAATTAAAGCCACAATGAGATACTACCTTATAGTCATTGAAATGGCTACTATTAAAAAAATAAAAGAGGTGCCTGGGTGGCTCAGTCATTAAGCGTCTGCCTCCGGCTCAGGTCATCATCTCAGGGTCCTGGGATTGAGCCCTGCATCGGGCTCCCTGCTCCAAGGGAGGCCTGTTTCTCCCTCTCCCACTCCCCCTGCTTGTGTTCCCTCTCTCGCTGTGTCTCTCTCTGTCAAATAAATAAATAAAATCTTTAAAAAAATAAAAATAAAAAGACAGAATAACAGGTGTTAGGGAGGATGTACAGAAATTGGAACATCTGTGTACTGTTGGTGAGACTATAAGACAGTGTAACCACTGTGGAAAACAGTATTGAGTCTCCTCAAAAATTTAAAGATAGAATGACCATATGATCCAGCAATCCCGCTTCTGGGTATATATCCAAAAGAATTGAAAACAGGGTTTTGAAGAGCTATTTGCATACCCATATTCATTGCAGCACTGTTCACAGTAGATCAGAGGTGGAAACACCTGAAATGTCTATTGACAGATGAATGAATAAAGCAAATATGATATATACATATATTAGAATATTCTATAATCCTTTCACTTCCTAGAATATGACAGTTCTAGGTAGGTAGCTGCTAGAGAATAATGTGATGACATTATGCTAAGCGAAATAAGCCAGTCACAAAAAGACAAATACTGCATGATTCCACTTATATGAGGTATTTAAAGTAGTCAGATTCTTAAAATCAGAAAGTAGAATGGTGGTTGCCAGGAATGGGGGAAGAGGGAGGAAATGGGAGTTATTGCTTAATTGGTACAGAGTTTCCGTTTTGCCAGGTGATAAAGTTCTAGAGATCTGTTGGGCAACAATGTGAATAAAATTAACACTGTTATACTGTACACTTAAAACGGTTGAGATGGTAAATTTTACATTATGTGTTTTTTTACCATTGTAAAAGTAAAATAAAATAATATAAATGTGCATATGCAAGAAAAGATTGAGCTTTCTGTCCCAATTATTTACATTTAATGAATGATCTAACAGCATGACCCAGTGGGTTTCCATGTGCCTCTCTCCCATATCAATCTCACTCAGTGTGTGCTTGCACCCACAGAAGTACATTTTATTTTTTTTTTTAATTTTATTTATTTGACACAGAGAGAGAGAGACAGCTAGAGAGGGAACACAAGTAGGGGGAGTGGGGGAGGGAGAAGCAGGCTTCCCACTGAGCAGGGAGCCCGATGCTGGGCTCGATCCCGGGACTCCAGGATCATGACCTGAGCCGAAGGCAGATGCTCAACAACTGAGCCACCCAGGCACCCCTCACAAAAATACATTTTAAAATAAGTATAACACTGGGAAATCTCATTTCATTTTACTGTTCCTTATTTCCTGACTTCATTTTTCCCCTTCCATGTGGCACTCTCTTCTTGGGAATAACCTAGGACACCTGACTTCTGAATACAAATCCACTATCTTCTTATTCTATTCTATTCTATTCTATTCTATTCTATTCTATTCTATTCTATTCTATTCTATTCTCCCATATGCATCGTAAATGTCTTTCCTTTGACTTGTGCTGGGTGTCTGCCTCTCTGAAACCCCCGGAAGTGAGCTTGCTGAAGGGAAACCGTGCCTCTCTGTTTTCACATGTAGGGAAACTTCCGACAGGCCAGCAGCGGTGCCCCGGTGTCCCGGGAAGAGCTGATGATGGTACTGTCTCGACTGGAAGATGTGCGCCTCCGAGGCCTCTACTTCACTGAGACCCAGCGGCTCTCTCTGAGCGGGGTGGGGCTGGAGGAGGCCTCTGACGCAGGAAGTGGACGCAGAGCACATAACGTCGAGATGTGTGCCTGCCCCCCTGACTACACTGGTGACTCATGCCAGGTAGGAAGCTCTCCTCGCCCGTAAAAGTCGCCCCGGGGCTCATGTGGTGCCCGGCACTGCTGGATGGTCTGCGGCACTCCACCCATCGGACGGGTGTCTCCTGGGCTCTACCTTCTTTTTTTTTTAAATTCATTTGAGACACAGAGATACAGAGAGAGAGAGGGGGAGAGAGCATGAGCAGGGAGAGAGGCAGAGGGAGAGGGAGAAGCAGGCTCCCCGCTCAGCAGGAAGCCCGATGCGGGGCTCGATCCCAGGACGCCGGGATCATGACCTGAGCCGAAGGCAGACACTTAACCATCTGAGCCACCCAGGCGCCCCTGGGCTCTACCTTCTATCGTCCCTGGACCACCTCCAGGTCTTACATAGGAAAAAGAAATCACAAACATTCAAATTCCGCAGGAAAGCCACAGGCACTCGATGATGGGTCCTGGGGGTTGTTAAAATCGCGACTTTCCAGGAAGTAAGAAGGAGCCTGCCAGTGGGCATCCCAGGATTTGAGCCACTGCCTTCCCATTAGGCTGTTCTCGAATGGAGGATCCCTCCAACACCTGCTGCTGATAGACTCAGAGCCCAGAGAATGTCCTGATCCTTCCAGGGGAAGTTGCGGCCCAATTTCCTAGCTCCTGGCAGACCTTCATGTGAGGCTCAGCCAGCCTGACTTGGCCTCAGATGATTAAAATGTGCCATAAAATGAAACTGTTTCATATCTCAAGCTGTAAGTATGTTCTCTTCCTAATGGGAGGGAAAGAAAGCACAATGTTTAGTGCAGTTATTAGGAAATAGCAAACATTGTCGCTCAGCGTATTCCCTACACCTGGTGTGTGTACATTTAGCAACATCCTTCCCTTTCTGTCCTCACCCCCCCATAGCAGGAAGCCCCCAGGGGATCTGCGTGCAAGTTCCTTTTTTAACCTGCAAATAGATGACCTGTCCTGGTTTCCTGGAGACTTCGGTCTTGTAACCTTTAGCCCACAGGTGCCTTCCTTCTTCTTTCCCTCTTCTTCCTATCTCTTTTCTAGCCTGCCTAAATAAAATCCTAGCCCCAGGGAAGGAGTGGAAGCTCTCCATTACCAGCCTCCTGCCCAGGGCGTGTTCTTTGCGCATGACTCAGCCTGTGATTTACAGCGGCTCTAATCGGCTAGTGCCGTCTGCAGGGTAAGGTGGGTAGAAGGTGATGCCTGCCCTACCTCGCAGGAATTACAGAGCGGCATGCTTCCCTGTGGGACTGTTATGTGTGCTCTCTCACAGGCTGACTCATGGGTGAAGTTTACAGGTGGGGCCTCCTGCCGCAGACAGCCTGCCTCACCTGAGTCAGGCGGGCCTGGGCACCGAGCAGGAAGGGCAGGTATAAGAGGAAGAGGCAGAGGTCTGCGTGCAGCCAGCAGGACGCCCAGGGACCAGGATGCCCCCAGCAGTGAGGTGGTCAGCCAGGTGCTCCGGATGGCTGTGGATCTTGGGGGCAGCCCTGGGGCAGTGTCTGGGATATAATTCACAGCAGCAGAAGTTAGCGTTTCTTCAGCCTCCAGGTCAAAGCCATCTGCAAGCAACTTATGTGGACTTTAAACCCAGCCAGGTAACATCCCTTTTACATTCTGGTTTGGGATGGGGAAGGGTTCCGAGCTTTGTGACATTTGATGTTAAGGGGATGAATGAGTTATGGGTGGGCTGGGGGAGGGGCCCAGAGCCTCCCTGTCCGGTTGACTGGCAGGGTTTATTACGGTGTCTGACAGATTGCTCTCCTGAGCTGTTAACCACAAACCCTATAAACATCAGCCCACCTAGAAATGCCCAGACAGGCCAGAGTTTGAATGTTTGTGGGATGTTAGTACACTATGAAACTTTGTGCCCTTTGGAGAGTAATCCAAGCCCCAGTAGATCTCCAAATTCTGCTTAGAAGAAAATTTACCTATAAAGTAAACCACGAGAATCAGTGAAATCCATGTTTAAGAAAAGTGATGAGATCAATTTGTAGAACACCTAACAAGACATGCTTCAATTTGCCAGGCATTAAACACTCATAAATTCTGTGCACTCGATCTCTCTCTCTCTCTGTCTCTCAACTTTCTGGATATTTACATGTATACTCAGAGAAATAGATCCTATGGCTACTGAAATAGCCCTGAAAACCTGACAGGGACATGATTTTCTCATTTGTACTACAAAAGTTTATTGGAAAAGTTATCCTGAAAAATTGTCACTTAAAAAAATGGTTAGTTGCTAAACCGCTTTACTGAAATTGTATACTAGGATACATTCATTTTCATATAGGGTAAGTCTTCAGTACAATCTGTGCACTTTACAGGGTGAGAGAATGATTATATTTCAGTAACTGACAAATGTTCTACCGAAGAGTCACGTAATAGGTACATAATTCTTGCAGGGGACTTTTTCTGTTTCTAATCAAAAGCAAATTAGGGTGGGTGGTTTAATTGTAATCAGGATGGACTATCTTCCCTCCAAAGCATGTTTAATTAAGGCTTTTTACTGAGGCATGTTGTCATAAATGAACCACATATATTTATTTGGGTAATTTGTCCTTTACCAAATATGGTTGTTTCATAAGCATGTAACATGATATATGGTAGTAATTAAGAGGTACTCAGTAGTACCTCTTAGTAGTAGAGAATATTTGCTTGTAGATACGATCACACCACCAGTGGCTGAATTTTGTTTGAACGTATCTCTCAGTCATGTTTTCAATTAAAGAACATTCCTTTCATACTTCAATTCTCCTGTAGACAAGCCTATTCATATACCACATAAAGCAATCTCATTTTTTGCAATAGCTTCTTTTGCCCAAACATGGTTTCTAATAGCTGAAGGGAAAAATATATTGGAAATTATAATCTTGTTATTGTATACAATATGTAGTAATTGGTAATTTGGGGAGAAGCTCCAATCAGAAACTGGGATATTCTACTCTGGGGAGTACATGAGGCTTCTCTCTCCAGCCCTATCAGGTTGGCTGCTGCTTCTTTCCCACGTGACCAGGTAGAGCCTTTGAATAAATTACAATGGACTGTTCATTTAAAAATTTCCCTTGATTTTAGCTTCAGAGTCTTACAGACATGGTACTGTTTAAAGAGGATTAAATAAAAGATGATTTTTTATCTTGAAATATTATTTTTTCTGGATGCTTTAGATAGGGCATGTGAGGAGGTCAATTAAAGAAACTGGGGGCAGCATTTGGTGTTGATCAGTGCACTGATGCACTCTGCCAAAATAAGCAAAATGTCTGTGATTCTCTTTAAAGACAGAAAAATATCTAAATAATTTTTAATGGCTGGTGTTGGAAGAATTGTTTCTTTTTCTTTTGGGAGCATTCTTAACTAGAATCTTTTTTTTTAATATCAGTTCATCAAAAGAAAGCTGTAATTCCTTTCATCCATATGAAAAATAATTACTCATACTGGAAAGAGACAATGTGCTAGAGATAGAAATAATCAAAGCAGTATTGCACTAGAGAAGAAGACCCAGTGAGATTCCCTCTCTGGGAATCTGAGATTCCCTCCAGCTGCATCTCTGTGTGTCCCATCAGAACCGAACATCCCTGCAGGGTTCTGTAGAGAACGCAAGCGTGTTCCTCTCCCCGGGGTTCCCTGTTGTCCATAGAACAGTGAGCGGCAGTGACATGATTCCTCTGTTTCTGCCATTATTGTGTCGATCCCAGTGAAGACTCTTTAGTCCCCCTTCTTCCCATACCGCCTCCCCCTCCAGTCCAAACCCACCCTTGGAGATGAAATGCCTACCCAAAGAGAACTTGAAGGGATTTGCTTAGAGACCCTCCCTGCTAAAGACTGATATCCTGACCCTCTTTACCCCTCCACCCCTCCACTCGCCCTAAATCAGTTGAAGGAGAGGAAGCCATTTCCACTCCTCCCCTTTCTCTGATGTCCCCCCCCACATCTACCACTTTGGCACAAGCACACATTCCTGCCGTGGTGCGGAAACAAGGTAGAACCTGACAAAAAGAGCCAGTGGACTGGCTAGTGTTTGAAAGTAGAAATCCACACACCAATTAAAGGGGAAAAGATTGAACCAGCGAATGCTTGACAGAATTGCCACATGCTTTGGATAATAATTCTTTTTTTTTTTTTTAAGATTTTATTTATTTATTTATTTGAGAGAGAGAATGAGAGAGAGAGAGCGAGCACATGAGAGGGGGGAGGGTCAGAGGGAGAAGCAGTCTCCCCGCTGAGCAGGGAGCCCAATGCGAGACTCGATCCCAGGACTCCGGGATCATGACCCGAGCCGAAGGCAGTCGCTTAACCAACTGAGCCACCCAGGCGCCCCAATAATTCTTTCTTTATATTGACTAAATGCTTTGTTTGAAAAATAGGGTTGTAGCCCTGGGTACTATCGCGATAACAAAGGCCCGTATACCGGACGATGTGTTCCCTGCAATTGCAACGGACATTCCAATCGATGTCAGGATGGCTCGGGAATATGTATCGTGAGTAAACTGATATGATACTCTAGTGCTACTAGCAGGCAATCTGTGTCTCTCTGTCCCCTCCCCCCGCCCACCCCCTCTCTCCTGGGCCCTGAGACATCAAATGTCACATTTCCAACCAAACCCTAAATAGAGGTTGCTATGTAAACGTAGGAGGCTCCAGTGTGATCAGGCCGAAATATTTTACATTCTTCTTTTTCCTCCATTTTAACATGTGCCATCGGAGAAGTTCTGTCTGTGAACAGTGAAATTACACATTAGCTTCTAAATCTCTGCTTCATTGAATATTGCTAATGGGTGCATCCTGGGACTTAATTCTTGCTGGAAGATAGCAAATCAGAACCACCACTTTGGGCCCCCATTTTGTTGGAGTGGCAGGAAGTTGCAGGAGGGGAGCGTTGTAGCTGTTAGATGAGCCATAGACTCAAGCAAGTAATGGGGGAGAAGATGCTAAGAAAGACTTAAGGGGCGTTCTCAATCACTCAAACATCAATCTTCCATGGCTGCTGAGAAAAAGTGGGCTTATATAGGAAGACGGCTGAAGTGAGTCCTTGCTGTCTATGGCTTATCCCCTGGAAAACAATCTTCTTTAACAATATTTAAAAAAAAATATTTCCCATAGAAAATTAGATTTTCAGGAAATTTTTCTTTTGTATCCTTTTTGGACATTTTTTATTCTGCCTTCCTCTCTTTCATCCCTGGGAACCAGGGCCTCCCTACCTTGAAGGAGAATGGACAGTGACAGAGAAAAGGAGAGAGCGTCAGTACCCCCCAGAAACACAAGCCCCTACTTATGCGGTGCTATTTGGAAATACATTCTTCTGGCACAGATTTCCTTTGCATTGTGTAATGCATAGAGAGTGTGTTTCAGTCTTTGAGTTCCTAGACTGTATTAAGCCAAGTTCAGCATGTCCCAGGGAACTGTTTCCTCTGCAAGATGGGACAGGCCAGGACAGGACATTGTTGTACAGAGCCTGATAGAATATTCTGTAGGACTTTAACCTTGTAAATTCAAAAGGAATAAAAGACATTGGGAAAGACGATTTTTCAGCTCGTAAGTATTCTTATATAAGTTTATGCTTTGTACTGTATGTTGTGTGTACCACAGGTAGATGCTTTCTTTTAAAATAAATATTTATCTTGTCACTGACCCATTGCTAGATGTTGAGTCCATTTTACAAAAGCTGCCAAAGAACAACGTAGGCATTCTCTGTAGTCCATTCACCCAGTGAAAGGATCACCGGTGAGTCATAATTCATCCGTTTTAATCAAACAGGAAGATTTTCTTTCCCATTTCCTTTCTTTGTAGCTCTGTCTTCACTTGTCCCTAAGGGCCATATGGCCTCTAGAAAGAATTCATTCAGGAAACCCTTACTGAGCATTTGCTATTGTGGGAGGTACTGAGCTAAATGCTGTGGTTAAGACCATTCGACATAATCCCCACTCTCACGAGGCCTGCTCTCCGGTGGGGACGCGCGCCACACACACACACACACACACGCACAGAGCGCCTGCCTGCACTCACGTAGCTGCTCGGTGGCAGGCCCGGAGTGCTGCCCTTGCGCTCGGGGGGGGGGGGGGGGGGGGCACTGCATGGGAGCCAAGAATGCAGCCCTCATTCTCAAAGAACAGGAATGACGAGATCAAGCACTTGTCACCATCGAATGGGCTGGTTCCTCTGCAGACTGGCCTTCGCCGCTCAACGTCCAAAGTCAATTTCTGAAATCTGGGACCTTCACACATGCACAAATCTCCATGTTGTTTCAAGAACAAACTTTGAAGTTGTAAAGCCCGGGTCCTTGCCAGCAAAGCCGTGTGCGTCCAGGAGCAGCAGGTCATGTGCTGCATGGGCGCCATTGGCCCGAAGGACCTGCAAGGACAGGCTCCTTCTCTTTGCCGAGGCCCTGCCTCTCCCTCTTCTCCTTGCCAGCTTTCTCCCCATATCTCCACCTCTCCCCTATTCCCTTCACCTTCCGCTGTCTCCGTCACCCCTCATCTACTTCTCTGTTCCCATGTCCCTTCCTCTGCCTTTGGTTTTCCTTCCTTTTTTACTCCCTGCCTCTTGAGCCCCCAGCATGACTTATCTGAGGCTCACAGCTGACACAGGCCTCTCCTGAGGCTCACGGCCAGATGTCCACACTCCCCAGTGCGTGCTGCATCCAGCTGCATCCAGCTGCATCCAGCTGCATCCTGCCCCGCTTTGCCCTTCACCCTCCAGAATACCGGTTCCTTCACATTGCCTACATACACTGCTAGGCTCCTGCCAGACTGAGCTCCTGTGTACACTGTTCCCCGTGCCTGGTAGGCCCTCCCCTCCCTTCTCTACCCAGCCAATTGCTCTCCTTTTCTCCTCCACGCAGGAGGCATCATCGCCTCCAGAAGCTCTTCCCGGAGGTTCCTCTTGCTCTTATGAGGTGCCGGCACACGTTGGTCATCATATTTTCCACATTATATTGAACGTGTCCACTCACAGGGTTCTGTCTGCCGCCCCTGGTCAGGGTGCTGATCCATCTTTGCATCCCTGGTACTTAGCATGGGTGGACACATAGTAAATGCCCAGTGGATGTTTGGTGTCAGATGGAGCTAGGAGAGCACATGCTGTGGGAGTGGATGTAGACTCATTCATTAATTCATCTATCTATCCAATCATCCATTTGCAGTAAACCACAAGGAAACTTGATAGGCAGATGTCTCAAATTTGCAGGACTGAGAAAGACATCTTCCAGGGTAGATGCTCTCAACTGAGGGTGGGGGTATTTCAGACACTCTTATGGGACCTTATCAAGCAACACAGGTTCTCACTCCTTTCTACAGTCCTCTCCCCACTCCTGAGGAGGACCAGAGTTCAGGGCGTTTCCGGTAGGTCACAGATGGCCACATCTCAATTCTTGTTTCTCCACGTCCTTGCTGGGTCCCAATGTTATCAGCTCAGAATTAAATAGATATAGGATTAACATATATCTATTCAGCAGCTATATTCTTCCTTAAGATTGCCATTTAGAGTTAAAAGCAAAGGAAACTAAAGTGGAGAGGTAAATAATTGGTTCAAAAGAATGACTGTTTTGTGAGCAAGTGAGGACAGTGGAGCAAGGTGAAGGTGAAGGAGAGACCCCTCTGTGGATCTGCACTTGCAGCATGGATTTGTTCCTAGCCTCCAGGCCTACAGGAGAAACCTCCACGGTGGGGACATTTGGGGAAAGAGGGAAGGATTCAGGGCGGGGATGAGCTTTCTGGTGATGATCCCATGTTAATGGGTGAGCAGCCTGCCTTGTGTGTATAGCACGATTTCATATCTAGAAAAGATATGAAAAGATCTCTTAACATCTTAGTGGCTTGTGTAATTGGCCATTATTCAAAGGTTTGTGAAGGATGGATCTGTTTAAGCTAAAGAAACTGATGACATGATGAGAAAGGGACAGCTTCACATTCTGAGCATGGCCACACCCACTTAGGATATACATGTGGGTTGTGTTTCGCAACCTGGCTTCAGATATTATTGAAAACTCACATCCATTAAAGTTTCCTACCAAGCCCCATCTCTACATACAGAGGTAAGATTTATGAGCAATTTTTAAAATATTATACTTATTCCAGGCCATATAATTAACACAGAGTATCTCCACATTTTCAAATGCCCATAGTAAGGGGAGTTTTCCTGGATAGTTTTGTTCATTTAGATATTTATCACTAGAGTAAAACCAAGAAATGTCATACAGGGCTAAAAATTCCACAAAATAAATTTGATACAGTTTGCTAGGATTTGTCTCATTGGACTGCTCGGTTGAAAAGTTGTCTCATCTCAATGCTTTATTGAAGAACAACTTTCAACAGACTTTGACTCTGACATGAAAATAATTGGATTTATGTAAACATACAACATAGATAAACTTATCTTGCTTGTTTGTGACACTGGAATTAAACTGGCATCATTTCCCCAAATGTCCCCACCGTGGAGGTTTCAGATACGGTGCAGCTTTTCATTGTTTTAACAAATTCCACATATTAAAAACTTACTGCAACTATATTCCTCTTTAGTATATCACCATTAAGTGAATTATGAAGCAATATCAAGCTAATTTTCCGTAGAAGGTATTCTTAGGGGGAGAGGGAGGGGGTGTACATTTTGCTGAGGCTCTAGTATACTTTTTAAAATGCTCCCAGCAACCTTGGAATGTGGGTATTATTTCAACTATACATCTTAAGAGAATTAGCATTCTTTGCCCTTCATCCTTTGCTATCATTTTATAGATGTATGTAAATCATACATCTATAAAACTGATTTGTAAAAAACACAGAGGCTCAGAGAGGTGAAGATGCTTGCCCAAGAGAGCACAGCTATGAAACATTGGCGTGAGTTTGGATCCTCCATTTCATCCTCCCGATGCAAGCACCAAATAGCTGATGGAAGGGCACTTATATATTTTTTTAGCACCAACAATAATTGGATAGACAGGAAAAAATATACCATTCATGGACTGATATCACCGTACAGAGTCAGAGGACTTGAGTTATAATTGTGTGAGTAATGAAGGTGATAATGATGTTAGTAATAATAAATGTAATTGGCTGCTATTAATTATATGTTCATCTGTCCCAAGAACTGCCAGCACAACACTGCAGGAGAACACTGTGAGCGCTGCAGAGAGGGTCACTATGGGAACGCCATCCAGGGGTCCTGTAGCGTCTGCATGTGTCCTCATTCAAACAGGTACTATAAGAGCTTGGAAATGATAGGTAGAGACAGGAAGTAGTTTTTGGTGGTTGCCTGGGACTGGGGGTGGAGAGTGGGGGGATAGGGGAAGTGACTGTTAAGGGTGTGGGATCTCTTTTTGGGGTGATGAAAATGTTCTAAAATCGATCATGCTGACAGAACTCTGAATCTACTAAACGCCATCGAATTGTACACTCAAAATGGGCGAGTGGCATGGTATGTGAATTATAGCTCAATAAAGCAGTTATATTTTAAAAAGAACACACAAAAGTGCAAAACAAAAGCAAAACCAACAAGAACAGTTTTTTCAAGCATACATTTGTGCGTTTTTCCTTTTCCTCTTTCCTTTCACTCTTCATTCAATGGCTAAACATTATTTACTGAGCACCCAATACGGGGCTGGGAGTTAGCCTTCTCTAGGTGCTGGGGCAACTAAAGTAAAGAAGACTGGCAAAGTCTCTGATCTCATGAGGCTTCACCTGGAAAATGTGGGCGGAGGCGGTTGTCACACTCAGGAAGTAAATGCACAAATACATAAGCATAATTTCAGGTAGAGATGGGCTATGCGGTTGATAACAGGGTTATGTGATTGGTAGCGAGTGAGCAGACTCTTTACAGAGGAGTAGGAGGGTTCTCTGGGCAAGGACCAGGGAACAATGAAATGGAATAAACCAGGCAATATCTCAGCAATGAGGGTCTGAGGCCAGGAAAAGACAAGAGACAGCCCTTGTGATTATGTGTTCGTGGAGTTAAGGAGGTGGCTGGAGCGCTGTGTGGGAGAGAGGGCCAGGACGCAAGGGGGCCAAGGCACCCAGGGTTCAGACCCCATAGGACCTCGCAGGTTCTAGTAAGACACTGGATTTATCCTCCGTGTGATGGAAGCCACAGGCCAGTCATGAGCCACGGAGTGATGTGACCTGAGTTGTCATTCAGACTCCAGCACGGCAGACACGTTACGTAGCTCGCAACCTGCCACTTACATTTCATGGTAACTCATATTCTGTTTGGGCTTGGTACCTCGTCCTATTCTTGCTCATTGTGACACGTTCGCAGTGGGTCCAAGCAAAATATAATATGTAACTAAACGAAGCAAGAGTTGATTTGAAAGTCAGGAAGCTACCTCGAAGAGTATCAGCAGCATACTGGCTCAGGAACAAGTGCAGACCACAAGGCTGATTAATATCAGGCCAGTATCCGACAAATTGGCCACATTGCCAGAAGTCACTGCCCAGCTGTGGCTTTTCTGAAGATGTGTATTTGAAATGTGCACCCAGCTTTGCTCTCTGTGTATTTGATACTCCTTAAACCTGCCCAGTCCTGCGGCTTTATTTGCAAAGGGATTTATCACTTGATACTTGCCTAGACTTGTTGGAACAGAAGCCAGAGGGAGTAGAAGCAAGATTTTCACGGGGTGCTCGGGGAAAGCTTTTCATCTTTGGTTGCAAAACGTATTGTTATCACGAAGGCCAGCTTCTGGCTTTCATGCAGTCGAAGTAATGCACAGTTCCTCAGATTTATCAATGAAACACTATTTTTATCTAATTCTCCCTCCAGCAATATTCGTACTGTTGATGATTTCTTTTTTATATATATATTTAATTTAATTAATTTATTTATTTGAGAGAGAGAGAGTGAGAAAGAGCACAAGATGGGGGAAGGTCAGAGGGAGAAGCAGACCTCCCCGCTGAGCAGGGAGCCCGATGCGGGACTCGATCCCAGGACTCCAGGATCACGACCCGAGCCGAAGGCAGTCGCTTAACCAACTGAGCCAACCAGGCGCCCGCTGTTGATGAATTTCTAACTGTCCCTTTAGAAGTATAACTCTATCCATCTATTAGGCCAAGAGAAGCTTCCTAGATAAGAATTCTCTTATCAGCAAATGATAAATGGAGTTATTTTCCCTCAGATTTACTCAGTGTAATGTTCATAGACCTTTCCCAAGGCAAGTTTTTTCATGATCTGCTCACTTAATTAAAAAAAAAAAAGCTTCTCAAATATGCACTAGTTTAGGATGAAAAGAGAGAATCAGAATGCCACAGCTTGATTTGAAAAATGTAAAAATCACCAATGATTGTGCCCACAGAAATACCTAGATGGGCAAGCCTGCTCTGTACCTTGGTCCCTCTGGCCTGGCCCTATTTCTTCCTGGGAGATAATACGCCCAATATGAAGGAACTAGAATAAACAAGGAGGAAAATTTTTTGAAGAATCAGAACTCTGTGTTCTTTTTTTCTGCCTAGACTTGTTTTATTCCTTCCTTGTTATTCCTGGAAAAAATGCTGTTGTGATCATCTCTTCCAAAGTGAGTTACTTTGCTCTGTCTCAAGCGAAGGAATGTATTTCTCTAAGCCAAAAATAAAACCAGATAAATGCCTTCAGTCCTTATTTACCAAGATATGCCCGATGTGAGCTGAAATAGTACATCATTATCTATACAAGTCTTAATGGACACAGTTTTCTTCACATAAAAAGCAACCAGACTCTTGGTGTCTATTTCCACTTAATGCAAGTCAGTGCTTTGTGGCAAAAAAATAATGAGCAGGAAGCCTATCGATTTATGTTTTTACTGAGGCTTTTTTCTGTCTTCCTTCAAGTTTTGCCACTGGCTGTGTTGTGAATGGGGGAAACATGAGGTGCTTCTGCAAACCCGGATACACAGGCACACAGTGCGAAAGGTGGGTGCGGCCCCTCCCCCCACTCCCACCCCTTGCCTCCCTCATCCCCCCAGCCCAAGGGAGGGTGGGCTCTGCAGTCAGGCTGAAGCAGGCTCGGGCTGTGGGTGGGGGCTGTGCTAGGTCGGGGCTCAGAGCTGGGTGGGGCTGTTGGTTCACTGAGGGTGGAAAAAGGTCCCTAGGGGAAAATACAAGACTGCTCACTTAATAAATCATTAACTTCCTTCTCTTTCTTTTTACATGTTTCAGAAATTTGAGAATGAGGCCCAACATATCATAGCCCTATATACCCCTAACACACATCCCTACATACTCCTATCCCCCTGCACACTCCCTCGTACCCCTCCCCCTCCACATCCCTACAGACTTATACCCCCTACGTGTCCTTACTTACCCCTACCTTCATAGAAATTCTTCCTTACATACTCCTACCCCACTATACACATCCCTACATATCCCCACCCACCACACACGTGTCCTTATATATCCCTTCCTGGCACACATATCCCTACCTAGCCCTAGCTCCATAGAAACTCATCCCTACATACTCCTTGCCCTACAGATGCATCCCTATGTACCCTTACCCCACATACAACCCTACTTGCCTGGACACACACATACAACTCGTCATACTCCTATATGCACACACATATCCACAGCCCTAAATATTCCTACACACACACACGCACACGCACACCTATCCCTACACATCATCCCCTCTCTATCCCCACCCATTATGAACACGGCAGGACAGTCTATGGCATTCATTTCTGAATCACTACTACCTACCTCGGCACTGTTCATGTAACAGGTGTTCAGTAATGAAACAAAAGAATAAATGTTGCAAAATGGAAACTATGAACTTAATTATGAAGGGCCGTGGAGCCAAGCTTTAGTTATTCAGGAATAAATTTTCATGATTAGCTACCATACATAGGGCACTGCCAAGCATCGTAAGGGCTATAAAAGGTATTCACAGTCTACCTGGGGAAGATAGCACATACATATTTGAAAAAGTAACAGTGTAGCATTTGAATCATATGGACAACATATTTTTAAATTTAAAATAACTTTATCATAAAATCAATACATACTTATAAAAATGATGTAATACAGGTGAGCAAAGAACCAACGAGGGTCGGGCTTGGTCAGTACTTGGATGGGAGGCCCACTACACCTCTGTAGCCCTATATACTTGTGCACGCTCACATAATCCTACTTATAATCATTTTATTTACGGAAAACCCCAGTTAAAACTTGTGTATTCTTACTAATCAATCTGTGTGCACAGATGTTTTCTTAAAAACAAGAATAGATTGTCGTTTTACTTTGTTTCGACTTGCTTTCTCATCTAGTGGAAGGTTAGCACTATCTTTCCATATCAGTAAGTATTCACTCATAACATTGTGTCAGAACCAAGAAGTTCTGGAATCTACTGCTGGTCTTTGAGATAGTTTTACTGTTTTCCATTCAAAGCTGCGCTAAAAGGAAATCCTTACAGCAAATCATTTGTGTGCGTAAATCCTCAAGATATAATTAACAGAAGTGGGTCTCTTGGATCAAAGGATAGGTGCGTTTTTCAGGCTTTTGATACATTTTGCCAAATTGCCTTCCAGAAAAGTCATCCTTGTTTCTATTCCTACCATAGTAGCAAAAGAGCAAGTGCTGCGGCCAGTGATACTAGAAATGATCAAATTTTATTTTTTATTAAAGATTTTATTTATTTATTTGACAGAGAGAGAGAGAGACAGCGAGAGCAGGAACACAAGCAGGGGGACTGGGAGAGGGAGAAGCAGGCTTCCCACAGAGCAGGGAGCCCAATGCAGGGCTTGATCCCAGGACCCTGAGATCATGACCTGAGCCGAAGGCAGACGTTTAACGACTGAGCCACCCAGGCGCCCGAAACGATCAAATTTTAAAATATTTCCCAGTTGGGGGCACCTGGGTGGCTCAGTCGTTAAGCATCTGCCTTCGGCTCAGGTCATGATCCCCAGGTGTTGGGGGCAAGTGTTTATCATTTTAATTTGCATTTCTTTTTTTAATAATTAGCTTGGATTTTTTTCATGTGCTTATTGACCATTTGTAGATCTTATTTTTTGGATCGCTTTCTGGGTCTTTTACTCATTTTTTTTCCCTAGTGGAATGTTCTTTCCTTTTTTTTATTGGTTTGTACAAATTCTTTGGAAAGAAATGAACCTTTCGTACTATATGTTGCAGATATTTTTCTCAGTTTGTTTTTTGTTTGTATGGTTTTTTTTTTTTTTTTTTGGTTTTCTGTTTTGTTACATGTATCTATTCTTGTATTCTTCAGGCGGTCAGTCATTGGAGTTATGCTTAGGGAGGTTATAAAAATGTTTATGCAGTTTTTTGGTCCTTTTATGGTTTTATTTCTTCATGTTGGTGAAGATTTGGAAGCTAGCCTTTTGGTGGTGTCATGGCATCTCACGTGGCAGGTAGAGTTAGGGTCAACAATGTACAGCCAGAATCGGCCAGGGTCCAAGTAACTCTGACTATCCCAGGATCCCATCACATGACCTGGGGCCCAGGCTGCATGAAATACACATAGTAATCGGCTGCATCCCAGAACCAAACTCAGTAGGGTGAGATGTTCACACTAGGGGAGGCACAAGGAAAGTAGGCCAATTAGGGGCCTGGCAGATTCCCAGCCCTCATGTCACACTCACTGCAGGATGTGTGCTCATGGAGTCAATGGGGCAGCTTTTCCCTCTCTTCCTCTCAGGCTGTCACACTCTTGTTCTCTCCCCCACCTCTCTCTCTTTTTGTCAAGCACATGTAGTTGAATTCACTAAAGGTCAATGTGCATTTACAAAATTTCAACATGAACTTAGACTCGTTTCTGTACATTTTATTTGATCTTTGTGCCATTATCATTTCCATGTCATTTCTGAAAGTATAAAAGGCCTTTCGATATTTGGTTGAGCAAGGCTTCCCCCATAACCCTTATTTAAAATGTTTTCCTTGGCCATTCTGGCATGTTATTTTCCTGGATAAACTTTAGAAGAGTTTTACCTAATTTCAATAACCAGAAAACGTATTCAGCTGGATTTCATAGGAAGAAGGCAGGGCCACTCTAGACTGGGGTTATCTGAGACATTTGATGGACAGCGTGGGACCTAGGTAGATCTAAGGGATAACAAAAGCCCGGTGGTGCTGGAAGGTGGCTCAAGTCAGCGAAGTAATGCAAGAAAACCCAAGGGCCTCTAGGATACTTGGCATGGGAGGAAGGGGCAGACTGCCTTATCATGGGGATCCCTGAGCATCAGCTTCGGGGCTGGGCACTGTCCTGTGATAAAAAGAAGCAATTTCAAGGTTCTATTTTCCATTTCTGCAGGAGGAACATTGCCCACAATTGCCTCACATCTATTATTCATTCTTTCTTTCGCTGAAAAATGTATGGAGATCCTAGTACATGCCTGGCACTGGGCTAAGCACTAGAGAGACGGCAGCAGCTGGGGCAGAGACTCTGCCCTCCGGGTTTTACAGTCCCAAGGCGGGCAGGTACACAAACCCGCTGCTGAAACAGTGACCAAGAACATGACCATGACCGGGCTGGGTGGGGCTGCTGTGGGAGGGGCCTCCAACCAGCCTCGAGGGGTGAGGTTGAGGGACGGGAGGGGCCGCTATACTGAGGCAGGAAGGATGATGGGTGGGATGGACGATGGGAAGTTTCTTCCAGGCTCTGCGGTTGAAAAGCTGTGAGACTCCCACCTGGGAGAGGCATCCTAGTGTAATCCTCCTTACGGTTCTTCACAAACAATGAAGCAGAAAGCGGCAACAGACTGGCTGAGACATCCGTTTGGCAGCCCGCAGATTTGAAAAGAGAAATTTTTAATTAACAGTTCTCACAGCTTATGTTTGTTACATTTGCTGTCTCAGGAAAGCAAACGGGTGCTTCTTAATTTTTTTTTTAAAAAACTTTTCCACAGGTAAATGCCATATTAATGTCAAATTTTTTCATTTGTTAAACATTTCTTGAGGACCTACTCTGTGCCAGGCATCATCCCGGCACTAGTCATTAGCGATGCAGTGGTAGGTACAAGGACAGAATAGGGTGAAAAGGAAAAATATAAGCAGGAGCCGGTGGGGCAGAGGAGGGAGTAGCCAATCTGAGGACTGGGGTAGGAAAGGCTTCCCAGCTCGTACTGTGCTCTGGGGCACGTTTCTCCCTCGGCCCCTCAGAGCCACAGATGACAAATATGTTCTCTGTTCTTTATTTGTTGTCCCAATGCCATCTAGGAAATCAGGAAGTTTCACTTCACTCCATTGTGTTTGGACACTACCTTAAAATGAGAATAAGGCAACCAGTTATTTCTGTAATGGGTAATTAACGCTTTTGACAAGAGTAAGGAAAAGGTGGAATCAAACTTCCTGGGTATTTATGTGACTTTAATATGAAGGATTTTGAAATTATGTATCTTTTACGTGGAAAGTTTAGATATAGGTGAGCCATCTAAAAATAAAGTATTTAAAACATAGATCTTTGGCCTCGGTGGCTCAGTCGGTTAAGCGTCTGCCTTCAGCTCAGGTCATGATCCCAGGATCCTGGGATTGAGCCCCGTGTCAGGCTCTCTGCTCCTCGGGAAGTATGCTTCTCCTTCTCCCTCTGCCTCTCCCCCCACCACTCACGTCATCTCTATCACTCTCACTACCTCTTTCTCAAATAAATAAATAAAATCTTAAAAAAAACCATAGATCTTTTGCATAGGATGGTTTGTTAAGTAGAACACAGGGCCTGTCACACAAAGTAAAGCCTTATGCCAACTTGCTCAGTAGACTTAGATAAGCCACCTCTGCGTAGTTACCTTCTTGATAATTAGGGAATACATGGGTTTTCTGCTTCTGGTCTACTTTCTGAAATGTAATAATTCCAAATGATACCGATTATATATAAATGCATATGTACATGAATATTTCATCATGTCTTAGAATGGTATTTCCTTTTTATTGAGTGTCTATTATGTGCAGGCATTGTATTAGATTCTTCACTACATTTTTATCTCATATTCATCCATCAGAACAGGTATTGTTAGTGCAATTATTCACTTATTCCTTCTGCATATACTTACCTGGCACCTAATATGGGCGCAGGCACTTTCCCAGGTGCTAGCGATGTATCAGCCAGAGAATCCATGCCCCTGTGGAGTTTACATTTTCATGACAGGAGGAGATGAAGGCACCAAAGCTTGAAGGGTGAAGATAACAGCACATGGTGGAGGTGGGGTTCCAGCCAGATCTTCCAGATTGAGAGCCTATGTTCTTTGCTCTGTATCACCAGTGTCCCCATTGGTGAAGCCTGTGTAAATTACCTAACAGTGCTTTGATGCAAAGCTTAAATTTGGGGAAGAGAGTCAAATACCACATTCTCTTGATTCTGTCAATTCCATTGATGATAAGATACCACACACACATTGAGTTAATGACAATTTTGGGGGGATTGAGTGGGTGTGGAACTTTGCTAATAGATGGAAATATTTTAGTTTCCATCCCAATTCCAGAAAATTAACATGTGTCTTTTGTTTTTTTAAGATTTTATTTATTTATGAGAGAGAGAGCACGAGCATGGGGAGGGGCAGAGGGAGACGGAGAAGCAGATTCCCCACTGAGTAGGGAGCCTGCTGCAGGGCTTGATCCCAGGACCCTGGGACCATGACCTGAGCCGAAGGCAGACGCTTAACTGACTGAGCCACCCAGGCACCCCTGTTTGTCGTTTTGTTTTTTTTTTTTTTAATAGAAACTCAGAATCAAGGAAATGTCTTTTAAATAAGGAACTGAATTCTCATCACTAAATTATCTAGAATAATAAAGGCTCCAAGCCAAGGGTAGGCACTGTAACTGCTCTCAGTTGTTTAAGGTGGTTAAATATAGCACTGCAGCAATTAATTAGGGCAAATATGGATTATGCAGGCTTGAAATAGTCCAGTAGGAAATATTAATAAAATCTCCTTTTGAACAAATTTTGAAATTATATGAATTTTACTTTAAATTTTTCTTTGAGGAAATTAGCCATAAAGTAAGCAATATTTCATTGTGTGATATCTTCAGGAACATAACTCTTGCATAAAATTCATCCACCCCTGATTTTCATATTGGTCAAACCACTGGATCCTGTGTGTATTTTGTTCATTTGCCCTTCAACTCTAGGGGTAATTGAGGATTTTATTGTCCTGATATCAAGGAGGAGGGACCAAGCTCTGCCCGCCTTCCACTTTCTCTGTTCTTATTCAAGTCATAAATATCTCTGTATTGAGACACATTCATTCCTGCAAGTCAGTGTCAGCCATCCTGTCATAGGGTTACAGTGTCCCAAACAGGGAGTTAGAAGATGAAGAAAATTGGATAGAACAAATGATGAGTTCTTTGGGTGTTTCTCCTCTTCTTCTTTATTTTGGGTAGGTGTGCACCAGGATATTTTGGGAATCCCCAGAAGCTTGGAGGTAGCTGCCAACCATGCAGTTGTAACAGCAATGGCCAGTCGGGCAGTTGTCACCCCCTGACTGGAGGTAAGATGGACTCACACCTTTGTTAACCTGCATTTATCAATGTGGTATAAAATAGCAGGCAAAGAACCCTGGCACATATTTCCAGGAGGCCTAATACACAAGTCCAGTGAACAAATTGTCAAATTGTCTCCTTGTTTTGACAACCTTGGGAATACTTAGGTAGTATTTACAGTTTGGTAAATAACTTACTTCAAGTCAGCTTTTTTTAAAAAGATAAATTGTTTTAAAACTCAACTAATTATAGCCAAACTAACCTCAGCTCCTACTTCAGTGATTTTGCTAAGATCTCCCTTGGCATTATAAGATTATCATCACATCAGTTTTCTTCATGTGTGTAACTAAAGAAGTCAACACATTCTTTCTCGGATAGCAGTAAATGTCTGGGATGTGAGTGGTATAGCTGGGATGGATTTCACATGCCAAGGAAAAGACAATTATTAGGAGTTAGTATGGGTTCATTAGGAACAACTTGGAAGAAAAAGGAAGATGGTTTTCTTCTTTCTTTGACAGAGAATATTAACATGATTTACCAAGAAAATATCACGGATATATGTAATGCCAAACCTTAGATTAAATATCTTATTTTATGGTTATGGACAGGATGAAGAACTAAACCCAGAATGTGTGGATTAGATCTGTTCAAGTGACTGTTCCAAAGGAATGTGGAGTAAATGCATTATTATCAGTCTAGAATGAGGTATCTATTGGCATGCACTGGGACTTAATTCTTGGCTCCATCTTGTTCAACACTGTTGACCTAAATGGAAATAGAAAAGGCATGCTCATCCAGTTATCAGATGACACAAAGTTGGGAGAGACAGAAAATGCCTCCTATGGCACATTTAGAATACTTAAGGGACTCAACAGTCTGGAACAATGGGCCAATTCTAACAAGATACCATTATGTTAGGGATAAGCACGTGGTCCTATAATTGAATGGCATAAAAATAAGTGTGTGATAAGGGAGATGTGGCTTAGTAGCAAGAGGTGAAAAAGACTGAGGTCTTAATTGGCCCCAAGTTCAATATGGCTCAGCAGAGTAAGGTGGCCCCTAGGACGCCTCATATGATCTTAGTCTAAAACCAAGTGGTCTGCCGTTCCCTGGTATGCTGCTCATGTAAGTCCTCATTTGAGGCTTATGTCTCTAGAAGACAATAGACAAGCTACAGTTTGTTCAGAAAGAGGGTAAGAGGGCGCCTGGGTGGCTCAGTTGGTTGAGCGACTGCCTTCGGCTCAGGTCATGATCCTGGAGTCCCTGGATCGAGTCCCGCATCGGGCTCCCGGCTCGGCAGGGAGTCTGCTTCTCCCTCTGGCCCTCCCCGCTCTCATGTGCTTGCTCTCTCTCATTCTCTCTCTCTCAAATAAATAAATAAAATCTTAAAAAAAAAAAAAAAGAAAGAGGTAAGACTTTGAAAAAACTGGGAGCCATGTCACATGAAGGATCAACAAACCAGGACCGTGAAAAGAAGACTTGGAAAGGACATATTTGAAAGGCTGATGTGTGGGAGAAGGGTTGGTTTTATTCATGTGGCATAAGAGGTAGAACCCAAGGAGTGGAAGCTAGAGGGAGATCTACTTTAAATCATCCTAAGGAAGACGTGTCAGGGGTTTAAAGATGAAAAGGACTGTTTTAGAAAAAATGAGATTCTACTATGACTGTAAGTATTCAAAGAGAAGCTCCAACATCACACACAGCATATTCATGAGATTAATATCTTTTCAACCCTCTTTGTCTCCTACTCTAACAAGAACAACAACAACGAAAGCAACCTGAAGTGAGGATGATAACTATGTGTTTCCCAAATGGAACAAAATGCTCACACATGAGACTTTTTGTTCCTGTGAGCTTTTTTTTTTTCTCTTTTTCATTCTTTCTTTTTCTTTTAATTAATAACCCAAAACTCATATTTTAAATATGACCTAAAAACTCAAACTTGTTGAGAAAATTGCACTGATAAATCAATCATCTGCATGAGCCAAGTCCCCCCCCCCCAGACTATTCGAGATGCTGTGGGAGATTGTGAAGAAAATAATACCATGTTTCCTGGCCCTAAGGCATTTATAGTCTAATCGAGAAAATGGAAGTGATGTAACAATACATACACATAATAATGAGTTTAAAAAACGGATGAGTAAGAAAAACCTATGATTATATATATAATAAATTTAAAAGTCTACAAATATATAGAAAGGAGACATTGTCTTTGAGTGGTGGGATCAAAGGTGATGTCTTTATATTATTTTTCTGATTTTCCCAAATTTTCCATGGTGAACTTACGTTATTTATTTTACAATTAAAAATAAATATGGTTTAAAATGTATGTATATACACACAAAGTGTGGATTATTGCCTGCTGCTGAGAAAGCAAAACATGAAAGTCTCCTTGTAGCATGTCTAGGAAAATTTTGAGCTTTGAGATTTCCTGTGGTGAAGTTAGATTATTTTTCTAGAGGGAAGGGACAGGACAGTTCATTGTAACAATGCATGGTATGGGAGAAAGAGTCGAAATTGAAAGAATAAAGAATGTCCAAGGATGACCAGTAGGCTTTCCTGACTAATTGAGAACCTCAAATCTAGCTTATATCTCTGGTAATTAGCTGTTTGGGTCCACTAACATTGTGTGCATATCTCTCTATCTCAGTATCTGTCACGCTGTTGTGTGATTTTTCTGCCTCTCCCATGGGACCAGGGAACTACAGTACAGCAGGGATTTTTGTCTTAATAGCTTCGTATTTCCTGTATGTGGCACAACCCCATGGCACACTGTGGACGCCCAAAGGTGCTCATTCAGTGTTTATTGAATGTTCTTGAATGCCACTGGAAGAGATGTCAGCAGTTATATAGGAAGATCAAATGAAGAAAGCCTTAACACTAATGATTAAGGGTTTTAATTAGATAAGAATATCATGACCCTTTAGAGAAGAAACTGAATATACAGTCAGGGAGGTCACGAGAGAAGTTCCTACAGCAAGACTGGTGGGAGATGGGAAAGCTCCCGGAACAATGGTATGGGTAAAGAAGGGAAAAGGGAAGAGCCAGCAATGCTGGATAGTTGGGTGACTAAAATCTTCCCAAACTAGCTTTTCTGAAAGCCAAGTTAAAAAGCAGATGAAGCGGAAGTTTAATAATAATATCTTCTTTGGTTATCCCTCTTTTCAGACTGCATAAACCAAGAGCCCAAAGACAGCAGCCCTGGAGAAGAATGTGATGGTGAGAAAAGAAAGCCCCCTCTCCTTTCTGACTTGTGGGGTTTAGTTTAAGATATGTGAGCCTCATGCTGGGACATGCAATTTCCAGGCTGGGAAAGCAAAGGTGGGAGGGAGTGGGGGGAGGACTTCTTAGGGTCAAGTCCAGCCTCTGTCAACTCATAGCTGTATGACCCTGGGCAAGTGACCTGATTTCTCCAAGCCTCAGTTTCATCATTTGTAAAATGGACATAATAACTATACGTACCTCACAGATTTGCTGGAAAAATGCTGATAAATCTCTTATCCCAGTGCCTGGCAAATAGCAAGCTCTTGATAAATAAAAGCTATTTATTATTATTTTTCCACATACAAAATAAGTAACATGTTGCATAGAATCACCATGGTTCCCAATTTTATTGAGATATAATTGACATGCAACATGTGTTAAAGTGTGCCACATAATGATTTGATATCTGTATATATTGTGAAATGATTATCACAGTAAGTTTAGTTAATAGCCTCACATAGTTAAACAAATTTTTTTCCTAGTGATAAGAACTTTTAAGACAGACTGTCTTAGCAACTTCCAAATATACAATACAGTGTTGTTAATTATAGTCACCCTGTTGTACATTATTACATCCCCAGGACTTATTTATCTTATAACTGGAAGTTTGTACCTTTTGACTCCCTTTACCCATTTCCCCCACTCCACCACTTCTTTTTAAAAATGCTCCCAGTCTAGAGATCTCTCTTTTGCAGAATCTGCATCCCTACCAAGAAGTCCAGGATTGTGATTTTTGCCTGTCATGTCCCATGTGCATATTAACTGGGCTGTACAGCTCTTGTGTTCTGTTAGCATTCCTGTGGCACCAGCCTGCAGCACATTTGCCTTTGACTGTGGCCCCTACAGATTGTGACAGCTGTGTGATGACACTCTTGAACGACCTGGCCACCATGGGTGATGAACTCCGCCTGGTCAAGTCTCAGCTTCACGGCCTGAGGGCCAGTGCCGGCTCGCTGGAGCAGATGAAGCACTTGGAGACCCAGATCAAGGACCTGAGGGTAAATACCCTGGGCACCCAGCGCAAATGCCAGGCCCAGAATAGCTCCTTGGTGCATAGATGCTGCATGCATGAGTGCCCCTTAAGCAGGAGAGGGGGAGATGTTGACTGTTTAAGGCTCGGGGGGCTTTCCTTCCCCTGATTCAAATGATGACTAGGTTTTTACTGCTGGAAAGTACTAGTGAACACACAAAACTGATACTTCTAAGTGAACATTCTTTACTTACTGCATGTTTCTGGGCTAATTTTTCTTCTAGAACCCTTAGCTAAGTATCTTGCATTCAGAAGAATCAAAAACAGATTTGTACTACATTGGTATTCATTCTTCAAATGTTTGATGGAAATCTCCAATGAAGCCCTGTGGGCCTGGGATTTTCTCTGTTGGAAGATTTTTTTGTTTTTTGAGTTTTGTTTTTTTCTTTCAATAAACCATAAGTCCAATCTTTAAAAAATAGATATGGGACTATTGGGGTTATCTGTTTCTTCTTGAGTGATATTTGGTAATTTGTGCCTTTCAAATAATTTTTTCATTTCATCTAAATTATCAAATGTATTGACATAAAACTGTTCATAGTTTTTCCATCTTATCCTTTTAATATCTGCAAAATCTGTAGTAATACCCTCTCATGCATTCCTGATACTGATAATTTATGTCTTAGCTCTTTTTCTTGATTATTCTGGCTAGAGGTTTATCAGTTTTAATGATCTTCTTATTTCATTGATTTTCCCCATTATTTTTCTGGTTTTGATTTCATTGATTTCTGCTGTTATTTATATTTTTTTCTTCCTCCTGCTTGCTTTGGGGTTTAATTAGCTATTCATTTTCTAGATTCTTAAGATGAAAGCTTATCTTACTGATTCAAACCTTTCTTGTTTCCAATATAAGCATTTAATGTTATGAATTTCCCCCAAAGCACTACCTCGGCTATATTGCACACATTTTGAAGTGTTGTGTTTTCATTTTTGTTCAGTTCAAAAGATTTTCTAATTTCCTTATGACATATCTTTGATCCCTGAATTATTTGGAAATGTGTTGTTTAATTTCCAAACTGGGCATTTTCCAGGTAACTTCTTATTATCGATTTCTAATTTAATTCCGTTGTGTTCAAAGAACATACTTTATATGATTCCAGTTTTTAAAAATGTGTTGAGGTTTGTTTCATAGCCCAGGATATGGTTCATCTGGGACAATATTCTATGTGCACTTGGAAAGAAGGTGGCCCAGAGGATATCCAAGAGGAGAAGTAATAGGGCCTGAAGTGCCCCACAGAGCCAGAGTCAGGCTCCCTGGGGGAAACTGAGGGCACTTCTGCCTATGAATGGAACCTTAAAAAAAAACAACAACCTTGAAACTGCCCAGTGTTCATTGTTGAACAATGAGTATATGAGAAACTAGAAAAGCTACAGACCTGGACATGATTCACAAACCAGGGTCTGTACTGGAATGTGACATCCTCAACATCACCATAGGGTACAAGTCCTAAGCTGCCAATGTAAGACCTGGTTCTGGCCTTGGGGATCATGGATGGGAGTGGTGATGACCATAAGATCACTGGTCAGGGCAGAGAGAGTGCAGAGAGAAAGGGAGACAATATTTACCTGCAGACATTGGAATAGACAAATATCAACACAAAAGACATCCAACAGAAGCAACCATCAAGAGATGAGTTCCCTCTAGGTAAAATGAAAATCCTAAGACAATCTGAAAATTACTTTGAAGAATAACGATTCAATTGAAAGAACAAGAAATCAGAAAATTGTTAAAAACACTAGAAACCAAACAAGAGGAGTAGATATGAAAAGATCCAGTTAAAAATCATGGAAATGAAAAAAAAATTTACTCATTGAAGTGAAAGAATTCAGTAGAGGAGATAAACCCTAAACTAGATATAGTGAAAGAGGCTTTGGGGAAAGTTTAATAAGTGCTCTTGAAATGGCTGATTCTAAACCCATTAGTGCTTATAACTGAGTATACAGTTGACCCTTGAACAATGTGGAGGTTTGAGGCACCGACCCACTGCACAGTTGAAAATCTGCATATAAATTCTGATTCCTCAAAAACTTAACTATTAGTAGGCTACTGATGACCATAAGCCTTAGCAATAGCAAAAATAATTAACACATATTTTGTGTATGTATTATATACTGTATTCTTATAATAATACCTAACTTTTTCTAATTTTTTTGTTATTTCTAGGCTACATGGTTTATCTTTGAGTTTTTCAAATTGTTACAAATCTCCAAAAAATTTTCCAAAATATTTATTGAAAAAAAATCCAGTTGTAAGTGGACATATGCAGTTCAAACCTATGTTGTTCAAGGGTGAACTTTATATGGCAAAAAATCATGCTAGAAAAATGGCTCTTTTCCATCCCATCAGGGTAAATTTTAGCCCGTGATTTACAGGCTTAATATAGAGAGGAAAAAGGCCATTTTGTTTTGAGAGAAAAAGAAGTCACTGGAGTCACTTTGATGTCATCAATATAACCCTGCACTTCTTCAATGAAGGACAGGGAACCAGCATTTTAGTGCCGTTCTTATGAGCCAGACTCTGTGATAAGTGCTTTATTGAATTCTCACAATGTCATATGAGGAAAATAGTGTTATCTTCATTTACCAGGCATGTTAAAGCTAAGTAACTTGCCCACCATCACACAGCTAGTACAAGGTGGTTCTAGAATTTGAACCAAGATCAAATTCCAAAGACCACGCTTTACCCACTGTACTTATCCAGGTCTATATAATGATATGCCTCAGCTTTCCCATAGTAAAATTAAAATAGAACTGTCTTCTTGCTAGATCACACATACACTGTGAAAATTCCCTAGGAATAAAAGTGTGAGAAGGGGAATAACATTTTTGAATGTTCATGTGTACGTGACACTTTAGAATATCATCAAAACAAGCCTGCAGCTTAATATTATACTCCCCAATTTACCGATGAAGGAGGTAAAACTCAGTGAGGCTTATCTACAAAGTGGCAGACCTCGGGTTTGGACCTAAGCTGTAAAGCCTGTGTTTTCCCCCCAACATTGGCTCTCTCACATGCAAGTGGAGGTAATAGTATTGCTTTTTCCTGTACATTTCTTCAAGGTATTAACAAGTTTTTTTTTTCCAAAAAAATGAAAACAATCACTACTCTAGATATTATGTGCAACAATGCACAAAATGACAGGGAACCTGGATTCTGGTCCCTAAGCAATCACTGATCAGCTCTACAGCTGTGGCATGAACAAGTCACCCAATTTCTTTGGGCTTCCATTTTCTCATTTGTAATATGACAGCATTCGATTAAATGAGCTCTCTGTTCCCTTCCTGCCATTAGGTTCTTTGAATTGAATGGGTCCTTCATTAAAGTAACCTTAGGCATTGCTTTTAATATCATAAAGTTGAATATAGGTTCAAAGCAATGGAATGTATTATAGTCTAGAAAGTAGTACATTAGGTAGGTGGTACCACCCTCATTTCTTTAAGGTTAGGTCACTAACTCAAGTAAGGTATCTCTTGTCTCCTTATGTTTTTAAGTTTATTTTAGAGCCTTGTCACAATTTGCGTCATAAAGTAGATTCTTGGGGCACCTGGTTGGCTCAGTCGGTTGGGCGTCTGAATTTTGGCTCAGGTCATGACCTCAGGGTCATGAGATGGAGCCCCGTGTCGGGCTCTGCACTTAGCACTGACTCTGCTTAAGATTCTCTCTCTCCCTCTCCCTCCGCCCCTTCCCCACACTCTCTATCTCTAAATTCATAAATAGATAAATACATAAATAAATAAAATCTTTAAAAAAAAGTAGATTCTTCAAGTAGCCGATTTCAAAGAATCCAGTCTTTTCCTGTGGACCGGCGTTGGGCTTGCTAAATGAATCTTTGTGTATCATTACCAGGATTACCAAGTGGATATGACTTATGCCAAATTTCTGCTCTAATGTGAGAATAACTTTGCATGTTACTTTCAGAATCAGTTACTCACCTACCGTTCTGCCATTTCAAATCATGGATTAAAAATGGATGGTCTAGAAAAGGAACTGGGTAGTTTGAATCGCGAATTTGAAACTTTGCAAGAAAAGGTAATGTTAATTCAATAACATTAACTATTGTTGTTGTCCCCAAAATATTGTTCGTATTCCCCCATCAACATGGTTTGTTGCTAATCAATGTATTTTTCATATAGGTTCAAGTAAATTCTAGAAAAGCACAAGCATTACAGAACAATGTTGATCGGACAACCCAAAGTGCAAAAGAGCTGGACACAAAGATTAAAAATGTCATCCAGAATGTGCACAGTAAGGAGTTACTCAGTCCAATTAAATGTTTTTTATTACATAGCCTGTTCTGTGCCCTGAAAGAATTTCTCCTTAAGAGTTCAACATTATGAAAAAGATCCTGTAGTGACACTAAAAAACTAATATGAACCCTCCATAAAAATCTCAGTGTTTTTTTGTTTTTTAGTAGTCGACTAGAGTCCAGAATTCCCAGTTTAATAAACTACTCAACGTTTTCTAGTTCTCTTGAAGCAGATCTCTGGGACAAGTGGGGAAGGAAACAACCTGCCTTCCGGGGATTTTTCCAGAGAGTGGGCTGAAGCAGAGCGCATGATGACAGAGCTACGGAACCGCAACTTTGGAAAGCACCTGAGAGAAGCAGAAGCTGAAAAAACAGAGGCTCGGCTCCGTAAGGACATTCCCAGATCCTTGCTTGCAGTCCATTCTAATGGGCTTGAAATACGGCGTGCTAAGTACAATGTCAGGTCCCCGGGTACGGGTGGAGAGGCTCGTCATTTTACCATACAGGACTTTTTTTATTTTAAAGATTTATTTATTTATTTTAGAGATGGGGGGGCGCAGAGAGAGAGGGAGAGAATCTCAAGTAGACTCTGTGCTGAGCCCAAAATCAAGAGTTGGACGCTCACCTCACTGAGCCACCCATGCGCCCCAGCATACACGACTTTTAGAGCATCGTGTGAAAATGGGTAGCCCTTCCACGCTTCCAAGAGGTGGTAAGAATATAACATCTTACCATCATGCAAGAAAAAAAGATTCTCCTAAGACATTTGACACTGAGACCTCCTTTTCCTTTTTAACTACATCTTGATTCTTCCTTCATTCAGCTCCACCCAACTTTCTCATGATACCATTTTTTAATGGTCACCTCACCACCGTCAGGGTTTGGAATCACAAATTGATATTAACACTACTATTGCAGAAACCAAACACTGGGCATAGATACTGAATATATCTAAAGGTTCTGCTTAGGGAAAATGCCTCATTAGTTCAAAACTGTGAGAAATATAAGTCTGTTGCATAGTTTTTCAAATACTGATCTTTCTTCTCTAGTAAAATGGTATGTCAATGGTTAATATACAGAAGGTAACAGTTTTCTTTTAGCATTTGTGGTATTCAAATTTAATCTTAGTCTTTGCTTTTGCTGAGGGGACAGGGTTAGTTTGCAGTTAGTAGTAGTAGTTAGTTGGTAGTGTTAGTAGTAGTGTTCGGAGCGTGTGCTTTATACTCTGCAGGTCTTACTCAAGTGCCGAGACTGACTGGCCATACAACTGAGTTTCACGGGCTGTCCTTTTCCGTATCTGAAACCTCAGACTTTTGGGACTGTTTTCATGTGGGTTATGTGTGCGCACACAGCAGGCACTGCATAAATGTTAGTTGCCTTTCCTGTTCACTTGCAAGTTCTAGGAAAACCATGAAAATGATTGGAAACTCAATCTTCTGTAGTCTTTATAGTTGAGCTTCAAGGTACTCATCTCTCAAGTGAAAAAACGTGATGTATTCCAGTGCTGAGTCGGATAAAGAGCTGGCTGGAAGAGCACCAAGGGGAGAACAGGGCACTTGTTAAGAGTATATGGGATTCTTTACATGACTACGAAGCCAAACTCCGTGACCTGCATGCCGCTCTACAGAAGGCAGCTGCGCAAGCAAAGCAGGCCACTGGCCTCAACCGAGAAAATGAGAAGGCTTTGGAATCCATCAAGGTGGGTCCACGTGGGGTCAGCATCTGCACGCTTTCATTAATGATAAGGCTGAGGGAGCGGGGATCTTTATCATTAACAAAGTGGCCTGGCCGGGGGCCCCTCTGTACATTGAGTCTGTGCGCAACTGTCCGTCCAACAGATGCTCATCAAACAGGAATCAGGAATTAAAGGCAATACCCAAGTCATTCCTACTCCTCAGCCACCAGAAAAGATTGTGAACTTAAACCACAGAGAAAGCAGAACAAATTGCTTTACCCCTGGCCCGGGCTAATGGAGTACTGGAGGAATAATGTTGCCAAGTAGATGAGAAATGAAACCAATATTGCTATAATTAAATCCAAGTATATAATATATGTTTTAAATAACTGGCTTTTTGTGTCAGCTGGGTAAACATCATTATCATAGTCACCGGCAAAGGCATTTTAAGCCATTATCTGCCTTACAGGAAGTAGATTAAAATACGGGCCTCATGCAGGAGCTGCAGAGACAGGGTTTGGGGCTCGAGATTTCATAGTATATGTATTTTTCCAGTGGTGCACATTGTATGCTGAGATAGCAACACAAGTGTGAGGTGTTATAAAATGGCAGTAAGGTCAGAGTGGAATAACACAGGGCTGACCCCCAACAGGAAGAATTTGGTAAAAGAAAATAAATAATATCTTAGTAGATGGCAATACCCTTAACTCCCGAAGCCTCTTTAGACAGCGACTCTGCTGTTGGAAGTCACTGATGATGATGGAGTGTGATCCAATTTTGTGGGTCTCAGAGCTTTGGCGGCTCCTCGCCTGGCCTTCCCAGGTCCTGTGTGCCCTCTTGTTGAGGACGTTGAAGCACCTCTGCGTCCTCATGGGGCCTGGCACGTAGAGCATGGTGGTGGTTGGTGCTGATTTGTTTAGTGACAATCCCTCGTTCTGCTTCACAACCCAGAGCTGACTCATCTCACTGGCTGAGTCACACTGGTATAGAAAGCTGCTTCTACAGTGCTAACTATTGTTTCCCGGGCATGGAGTTTGAGGAAACCATGCAACCATGACAACACACCCACACAGCAAAGTGAACTGATTTCCCCTCACTCTGAGGTTGCCTAGATGATCTTTAAGTTCAAGAGAACGTTCTGGTTCTGAAATTACTTCTATGCTGTGGTCTAGTTATGCCTCTGCCTTCTGATAGCATATCATGTAGTTCAAGCAGATATTCTTTTTACTCTCTCCAGACACAGGTTCAAGAAATGAATTCCCTGCAGAGTGATTTCTCCAAGTACCTAGCCACTGCGGACTCTTCCTTACTGCAGACCAACATGCTTTTGCAGCGGATAGGGAAAAGCCAGGAGGTAGAGACAAAACTCGTTCTCCAGAAAATTGAAAAAACGTTCAGATCATATCCGAGGAAACTAGGAGATAGGCTAGCCTGTGTTTTTTCTGCAACATATGTCTTTTAGATGGAAGGAAATAAACCAAAGTGTTTACCCTTGGGGTGCAGGGGTGCGAATGAAGTGTCCTCCCTGTGTCTATTCATACCACCTAATTAGCCCACAGTGAGCAAATGTTGCTTTTGTGATAACAAAACAAAATTGCAATGCTGTTTTTAAAACATCAAGCCTACTTTTATTAGTGGGACCTATTTAGGATTGATCAAAGATTGACCACATTAGCAGCCCAACAGGTATTTGGAAAATATCTTTTATAATAGCTATTTTTAAATAAGAAAAAACTTTTAAACCAGAAAAAAACAACTTTACACTAATAACTGTGTGCTTTAATAAAATTTATCAAAGGAGCTACCCACCACAAGAAAAATGTTCAAATGGTGGGAAAACTTAGAAAAATATTATCAGCACCACTACTGAAGTAATGCATCCCGGGAGCCTGAAGTTTATGAGAGTTCAAGAAAACGGCATGTACATTCTTTGCTTAAATTGACACTGTCTCTGTTTACCTGAAAACATAGGAATATGAAAAGTTAGCTGCCACTTTAAATGAAGAAAGACACGGGCTAAGTGGCAAAGTGAGAGAACTTTCCCAGTCCGCCAGCAAAGCGTCCCTGGTGGCGGAGGCAGAAGCGCATGCGCAGTCTTTACAAGCGTTGGCAAAGCAGCTGGAGGAGTGAGTGACCCCCGAGGTCTAACTGAACGGGTGGCTGGAGCCTAGCGTGAAAGCCTCCCCGCCAGCTGGGTCTCCAGAACAGGGTGGAGGGTGGGGCCCAGGGCCCAACCCCACCTGCAACGGGTTTGATTCCCAGATGCGTCCTCGCCACCTCTGGTCTCCCATTTGCTCACTGAATCCGGGGGGGGGGGGGCGCGGTGATGGAGGGGGCCTCAGCTGCAAGCAGTGGGGGCTGCTGGAGCCCTTCACCCACACTCTCTTCCAGGATCAAGAGGAACACCAGTGGGAACGAGCTGGTGCGCTGTGCGGTGGATGCCGCCACCGCCTATGAGAACATCCTCAACGCGATCAAAGCGGCTGAGGATGCCGCCAACAAGGCCACCAGCGCGTCCGAGGCTGCCCTCCAGGTGGGCACCTGCACTGGCACCTTTTCTGTTTTGTAAACACTGAGGACGATAACCAAGCATTATTTTAAATCAGGACTTGTATGGAATAGACTTGAACTTGCTCTAGATGTGGACCGTTTCTGTATTCACGTGACCGTTTTGATATATGTAGCATAGTTGAAAGAACCATTTGTAAAACCAAATGGAAATGACACTGATTATCAATGATGAGTAGTATATCCTGCCCCTTTCTAGGAATGATATAGGCTGTGATTAAGTATTGACATTTCCCAAAAAAGACTTTATATACAGTTTGGTAAACATTTATTTCCTGCCATTTGTCTTTTTTTTTTTTTTTTTAAGATTTTATTTATTTATTTATTTGAGAGAGATAGAGAAACAGCATGAGAGGAGAGAGGGTCAGAGGGAGAAGCAGGCTCCCCGCTGAGCCGGGAGCCTGATGTGGGACTCGATCCCTGGACTCCAGGACCATGACCTGAGCCGAAGGCAGTCACTTAACCAACTGAGCCACCCAGGTGCCCACCTGCCATTTGTCTTAACACCTAGGCATGTCTTGGAGTCCTGTGGGATCTTCTCTGCACCATATAATATTCCTATACCTAAAAATGAACAAAATATTAGACATCAAAGAATTAGGGGACAGGCCTTCTTGGAAGGTTAAAGATGTTTCTCTCCCAAATATTGAAAACCTAAAAACAATTCAGTTCTGTCTCAGTTATTGTAGAGGGTATTGTGCAAGCAACAGGCAGAAAAATGAGACAGGTGTTACATAATTTGTCAGTCTGTCACCAGGGAAGGGTCCACCTCCCCAAGTGACGAGTATCTACCTACAGCCCTAACTGTATCTTTTAAGAAACAGTCTTAAGGCTCCTCCCCACCTTTGAACCTCATCCTTTAAAGGCTGAAGATAAGGGTTTTCAGAGTAGGATGAAAATCTCACTCCGCATTTCCTAAGGCATGCCACATGCTCAAGGCTGATAAATGCTTTGCTTTCAGACAGTGATAAAGGAAGATCTTCCAAGAAAAGCGAAAACTCTGAGTTTTGACAGTGATAAACTCTTAAAGCAAGCCAAGATAACACAGAAGCAGCTCCAGCAAGGTATTAGGGTTGGTGGGTAGAGGGTGGCTGGGATAGCCAAGGGCTTGAAAATGACTGATAGGACCAGGAGAAGCAGCAAATTCTAGCAGCAAATGCTCTTCTTGAACCTCAGTGTCAATGCAGACGACACTCTGGAAATTCATGGTCTATTTTATAGATTTAATGTTTCCACCCAACATTCTCACATGTACTAAATTAACTAGAACCTCATAAGTATACCTAAATCTTGAAGGCGACAGGCCTGTTTGGGCCTGGACTTGGGGGCCTGTTTCATTTAATCCACATGTGACCATGGCATTGGAGACCCACACAGCATAGAGGCGTGTGCAGGTCTGGTTTCTCTTTGAAGGCCCAGATAATAGTTCCAGGTCACTGGTGCTTCGAAATTTCTTAAGTCCTAGAACCTTAGTAAGTAAAAGTACCAAAATCACTACCATTGTGAAGCATAAGAATTTTTGAATCACACATTTTATCTTTGAAATTTTCCCATTTATTTAATTTTTTACAAAACAATTAAACCATCTCAATCTCACCAAATTCCAGTGTTCTGAAAATGCTGTCTCTTGATTCTTCTCTGGTCTCTCCTGTTCCTTCATGGCCAAGAAGTCATCTTAGGCCCTTTAGTGATTAGATGCCTTCTGACAGTGAATAAATGTATTTATATTTTTTTTTATTTAAAAAAATTCAATGCATGAAAAATTACATCCAAAAAAATGTGTAGTGACCTAGAATGATTTGATTAGCAAATTGCAGGAATTAAAATTTCCTGGTATAACATCTATTCGCTTTACAGAATCTGAGCTAAGAGGTGAGGATTGGTGTTTTAAATAGGGTTAAGGATGCTAACTTTGTTGGTATTTTTTCTTTTGTTTTCTGCCAGCTAGCTTGCTTGCTTCTTTTTACCTTTTGATCCCTTTCACCCATTTTTCCCACCCTCACCCCCGGGTTCAGGCAGCCACTAGTATGTTCCCTGTATCTATGAGCTTGTTGTTTTCATTTTGGGCATGTTTCTAGATTCCACATATAAGAGAGATCATATGGTATTTGTCTACATTGTTATTTAAATCAGTCCTGGAATCATAATTTAAGCCATATATCATCACTTGGGTCTTAAAGCATTCACTGGTCATGTTGCATGACCCTGAAGTGGTAATATTATCAGCTAGGAATGTCTGTGAACTCCCTCCCTTTCACTGAATCGCCTTAAATGTGTCAGTCTGGAAATGAACAGAAACAAACAATGCCTACTTTGTGTGTCTATTTGCTAAGGCATGCCACATGCTCAAGGTTCTCTCAATGGCACTTCTTTATTATATTCTGACTGAAGAGGCATCCTTTCTGCATTACTCACTCATTCAGTGAGTATGTACTAATACTAAGCCCAGACTAGTACCAGACAATGCACTGTGACACAGCAGTGAATAAGACAGTCACCTCCCTTTCCTTCCCTGAGCAGAGACAATTGCCCTGAGCAGAGTGGAAGTTAAACCTCCTCTAAATGATGAAGCCTCTCCCTCTCTTCATGGGCATTTCTGAGGAGCCTGGAACTACAGGCTTGGGAATGCTCCTGACCTCTGTAACCAGAGTCCGGGGGAGCTGTGGGTCTAGGCACACACAGTGGGCATCTCTGAGATGCAGGTCTGCTCAGTGATCTGCCAATGCTGGCTACTTCAGGCGCCACCAATACCAATGGAAGATCAAAATCCATAGGTAATTGCCTCATGATGCTTTATTGTAGAAATCAGCCCGGCTCTCAACAACCTACAGCAGACTCTGAAAGTTCTGACAGTTCAGAAAGGGCTGATTGACACCAATCTCACTGCTATCCGTGATGATCTGCGTGGGATACAGAGAGGTCAGCATCTCCCTACCCACCAGACTTGGCTTCTTTTGTCGAGCATTTCAGATACTTACACCTCTCTCTGTGTGTGTGCATTAGATGACATCAGTGGTGTGATCAGTAGCGCAAAGAGCATGGTCAGAAATGCCAATGACATCACAAATGAGGTGCTCGACGGGCTCGGCCCCATTCAGACAGATGTGACAAGAATTAAGGATACCTATGGGAGCACACAGAGTGAAGACTTCAACAAGGCTCTCACCGACGCGGATAACTCAGGTATCAGGCATCCTTTGGCCAGGACATCTTATCCAGTTTCTGCATTGTTATGTGCTTTGGTTGATTTATTAAATTCTTTCCTGGTAAAGCCCAAAATTAGAAATTAAAATATTAGAAAGCAGCTTCATGTAATACATTCAAAGAATATGGGCATTCTATTAATTGGAAAGACTAGGTAGAATTTTTTTTAACCCATTAAAATTGTTATTGATTTTTCCTGTTATAGAGTGGAGATACAGATCCCTTAATCATGAGGTATTAAATTATAATTGATATTAAGGATCAAAAAACAAAGATTTATTTTCTTCTGTAGTGGTCAAAAAAGATGATCTGATAACTAGATCGCAAGCTAAAATCCACGATGTATTTAGGAAAGGTATTACCTGACTCTGAGCCATCCTATCCAATATTTGGGAACCAAACATAACACTTGACAAATAGTGTCAATGAGAGAATCTGTATTTAACCTTTTCTCAACTCGCAATTATAAATTTATTTTGTAACCTCACCCACAGTAAAGAAATTAACCAACAAACTGCCTGATCTTTTGAGCAAGATTGAAAGTATCAACCAACAGCTGTTGCCACTGGGCAACATCTCTGATAATGTGGACCGTATCCGGGAGCTAATTCAGCAGGCCAGAGATGCTGCAAATAAGGTAGGTGTGTCCCCACATTGCCAGGCACTAAGGCTCCATCTTTGAGAAGTCACCACATTCATCAAGAAAGGGAAGGCATTTGTTTACACATGAACTCGTTGTCCTTCTTGCTCTAATTCTTTGGTTGTTTGGAATGTGAAAGTTGACTTCCTCCTGTCAACCTTCAAAAGTGCACGTTACGTTCATGCCCTAAATGATCTGGTATGTCAGAGACCTGAAGCAGTTTCCTCCCCATTGAGTTTATGCAGGCGGGAAGAAGGGTTCTCCTCCAGACCCTCGTTGGGAAGTGTTATTGCAAGTTCAAGTAAGGGTTCTATCATCAGAATGTGCTGATGTGATACTTCACAAGCCCTAGTTTCTTATTATAGCTTGAAAGTTGTAGAATCCACCTTTACTGAGGACAGAGGATTATAGCAGATTTTCTTCATTGGAACACAAATTCATCAGCCTTTCTCATTTTCACCTGACAGTATTTACCTGAATTCCTGACACTTCGCTCTTAAGAATTTGTTTTGTCCTAAAATAATATTAATGAAACATCTTGCATTTTTCATCCACCCCCCTGTGAGATATTCGGAGACAGAGGGTTGGGAAACCAAGTCAGAGTATCACTGCCCTAAGGACACTGTGGTTGATTCCAAGGCTCACTATTACCTCTTTTGAGCCCTTACATCTGGGAAAGAGAAATACTCCCAACATAAAACCTTTAGCAGCGGGGTGTCTGGGTGGCTCAGTCAGTTAAGTGTCTGCCTTCAGCTCAGGTCATGATCCCGGGGTCCTGGGATGGAGCCCCGCATTGGGCTCTGCACTCCACAGGGACCCTGCTTCTCCCTCTCCTTCTGCCTGCCACTCCTCCTGCTTGTGCTCTCTCTCTCTCTGTGTCAAATAAATAAATAAAATCTTAAAAAAAAAAACAAAAAACCTTTAACAGGAAAACAAAGAGCATAAGGCACAGTTGGAAGACACTACTTTTTCACACCCATTCATGCTTTATATAAACCAAATGAAAAATATTAATGTTTCTAGTTTTTGCCCTTCTATGTTCATTCACTAATTTATCCAACAAAATCTGAAGCATGTAATAACACCATGGTTAAGAGCTTGTTAACAAAACCAGATTGCCTTGGTTTTGATCCTAGCTCTGTCACTTATGAGCTGTGGGACTTTGGGCCAGCCACTTCACCTCTCTGTGCCTCACTTTGTTCATCTGTAGAGCAGGGTACATAAGACTGCCCCCATGAGATTTTTAGGATTAAACTAGGTAATGTAAAATAGTTCCTGGCTAATAGTACCATGTAAGTGGAAAATAATAAAATATAACTTAAAAATAAGCCGGCGCTTTTGAGCGCCTGGGTTGTGTGGTGCTCTCCTGGGTGCCCAGGACACACAGATTAGTAAGCCAAAACCCTGACCTCGGGTTACTCACCAGCTGCTGCATGCGGCAGCTGGTGAGCAGAATACACTAAGAAGCTGGATAAAACTGTGTTAAGCTTGTCTTGACAACACTCATTTCTACCTGGAGAGGCTCAGAGTGGTACTAAAGGACACAGAGAAGAATGTTCAATGCGACACAGCTTGTCATCACAAAGATAATTGGAAAAAAGCCAAATGTCCATCAATAGGAGATGGATAAAACTGTGATAAATGTATACAATGAAAGACCACACCACAATAAATATAAATGAGCTGGAGCCAGCAGATGTGTCAATACAGATAAATCTACAAACAGAGTGAGGCCAAGAAAGCAAGTTGTAGATGGATATGTAGAGATACCATTTATATTAAAGTATTTAAAACATGAGTAATAAAACTAATTACAGTTTATAGATAGATGCATTTTAGTAAAAATATTGCAACATGTGTGGACCATGCATGGGAATCTAAATCCAGGGTTTTGTCCAGGTTTTGACAAAGGGCATGCCAGGAAAGACTCAGGATGTGGTTGGGTAGACTGGAGGGTGGAGGGGAGTAGAGAGAGAGGAATAAAATGAGCCTGTAAAATGGGTGAGGGGTGCTCAGTCACAAGCACGTTCGAGAAATGACAGCCCACACCATCGCTAAGTACCCCACTCCAACATAATACCTTGCATAAACCAGGTTTTCCATAATATTTAAAGTTTGGTTGATAAAATATAGTTGGTGTAAGTATCATTCCAGGAGTGTTATTCTTTAGATTATTAAGGAACATTTATTTTCTGTGTTTGAATGCCATGTACCCAAGTTGGTCCACAGACCAGCACTAGTCAGAGAAATTTTGTTACTGGTCCATTATATGTAAATATAAAGTTGAATGTATATGTCTAAAAACTTTCAATAATTTGAATTGCCTCAAAATTCAAGCATGGGATAGTAGGCATGTATTTTGCACACCTTATTTATTTCATTTTTCTAATAATTTGATTTTTAATGTATTTACAAAAGTATTGGTCCAGGGCAGATTAGAGAGGGGAAAAAATGGTCCTTCACCCACTGAGTTTAAGAAGCACTGTTTTAGAGAGCCCTGATGCACTCGTTTTTAAGGACTGAATGCCTATAATAAATACAACCATAACATGTAATATATTAATGGGGAATGATTCCTTAAAGAATTTATTTAAAAAATATTTTTGATGTATTATATATATACAACATGTCAGGCACCATGCTAAGTGCTTCCATACATGTTAGGTCATCTGTACAAAAACCTCCTAACGTTGCAACTATGATTATAATAATGATTATCATTTCTGGTGCAGAGAATTAGATGCACTTCTCAAAGACCCCTGGCTGGTAAACAGGAAGAACATGAATGCTTTACTACTCAGCTCCTGAAACAGCTTCATGAGTTTATAACCCAGACCTAGGAGACACACACACTCCTTTGTTCTTTATCATAACAACTGGGAAATGCTGACATAGAGATGAAAGGAGTTGTGGCAGAGTCCCAGGTTGTCCCTCTGAGCACACCCCCTTTCCTCACAGAAGAATCTTTAATGACCTAGATCTTTTCCCTTACAGGTTGCTGTCCCCATGAGGTTCAATGGTAAATCTGGAGTTGAAGTCCGGCTGCCAAATGACCTAGAAGATTTGAAAGGATACACATCTCTTTCTTTGTTTCTCCAAAGACCTGAATCAAGAGAATATGGGAGGACTGAGAATATGTTTGTGATGTACCTTGGAAATAAAGATGTAGGTATCGCTTTGACATTTCTCTTGTTTGGTTTGGGGATTTTTTTTTTTTTTTTTTAATATTGTTTCTGTATTTGCTGCATGACCACCAAACTTAGTGGCCCAAAGCAACAGTAAATATTTATTATTTCACACTGTTTCTGTGGTGCAGTGTTCAAGAGTGGCTTAGCCAGAGGGTTCTGATTCAGGGGATCTCATGAGCTGTCTGTCAAGATGTTGGCTAGGGCTGCAGTCATCTGAAGGCTCGACTGGGGCTGGAGATTTGCTCTCAGTTTGGCTCACTCACATGCCTTGTAAGTTAGTGCTGGTTGTTGGTAGGAGGCATTTTTCATGCCACATGGTCCTCTCCATAGGGCTGTTAAGTGTCCTCATGACACAGCAGCAGGCTTCCCCTGGAACGCTGTTGGGGTGGTCATGCTACCATCACCTTGGGGAATTCCACTATTTGTGGGTTGAATTGTGGCCCAAAAGAATATGGTTTTTGAGATACATGTCACAAGTGTGTCCTTGCCATTGGCACAGCAGGAAGAAATCCCACCAATATGTCAGCAGACTCCACCACCTCTGATGGCATCCCAAGGGGCCACCCATCAATTGCAAATTGTTCTCTGTTGGCCTTATCTGATGGAGAGACCTTGCCCAATGGGCTTAGCACATGACACATGTGAGCACATGCACACCAGGAGTTAAAGTTCAGCACCCCTCCCTAAACAACCAGGGCAGCAGTATCAAGGCTTCATGGAAATCATCAGTGGTTCTTTCTCACAAAATCGTGACCCTGCCCTCCTCCTCAGAATGCCCAGCTGCAGACTCTTCCTCAAGTCGGCAGGGATGGGACCATCTGTGGGTGAGGACTGGAGTGAAATGAAGCCTCTTCTGACTAATTAATAAGGCATGCAGTTGCCCTATCTCTTTCTAATTCTAAGTTCTTTAAACCACTACTGTTACAGGCATTTTGAACAGTTCATTTTTTTTTCTTTTTTCTTAGAGAGCAAGCAGTGGGGTGGGGCAGAGGAAGAGGGAGAGAAAGAATCTTAAGCAGGCTCCATGCCCAGCGCAGAGCCCGACACAGGGCTTGATCTCACAACCCTGAAATCACGACCTGAGCCAAAACCAAGAATCCAATGCTCAACCGACTGAGCCACCCTGGCACCTCTTGAACAGTTCATTTTAGCCTTTAGTCCCTCCTCTTAAAATATATTTTTTTCAACTTAAGTGTCAGAGGAAAAAGTAATCGCTGGCTGGGTTAGGATATAATGGCTGGGAAAAAAATGTCTGAAACATGGTTCTAGAAAATTCTGGTCAGTTAGGAAGTAATTCGCTGTGATTAGTGCATGTGGGTGTTTAAAGATTCCTAAAATTGACATTATTATTAATCACTCTCTAATGCTTTAAAGTGTTGGTACTTTATTTGTAGCTTTCTTATGACATGACTTTCTGCTTTGTATCTTGACAAAATGCACATTACTTTATTCCTTCAACAATTTTATACCATCTACCTACAAGGCACCAACACTGTATTTATGATACACAAAAATGTGTTTCTTGAATGTAAATTTCATGTTATGTATATTTTACCACAATTTTAAAACTTCATATGTACTTTCAGGTGCTGGTATTCTAACAAAGAAAGATACATATGTAGCTGACCATGATAACAGAGGGTTCTAGGTATTATAACAAAGGCATGTGCAAAGTGTTAAGAGATCATTATATGGTACAGGGAGAACAAAAATGGCCTATTTCTAGACTAAAATCCAATGGAGACCTGAGTCTGTATCTGGTTCATCTTTATGGCAAGTGCTTGGCAAATATTTGCAGATTGAGCAAATGGGGGAGTGAATCCATGAGTGCAATGATCTAGGAGAGAAGACAGTGCAGACATTATTAAGTGTTCTATCTGTATTGTTCTGTACAAGGAGGTACCTCATTTATTCTGTCTGCCCAAGGGTTATTGTGTAAAACCCGTTAGTTATTTGAAATGCCCTCTCTTGGGATGGGAAGTTGAGAGGACCAGGGTGTGTTCGAAGTGCTCTGAAGTGGCCTTGATGTCTCTAGGCCTCCAGGGACTACATCGGCATGGCAGTTGTAGACGGCAAGCTCACGTGTGTTTACAACCTGGGAGACCAGGAGTCTGAACTCCAAGTGGACCAGAGCGTGACCAAGAGCGACACTCAGGAGGCAGTAATGGACCGGGTGAAATTTCAGAGGTAAAAGTCCCATTGACCTCTGCTCTTTATTAATCTGACCCACACTCACCAAACTCCCCAATGTATGTGCTGCTAAACCCCATTTTCAGTATCTTGGCTTTGACTTCTTCGATGTTTGTATAATTTTTAAATATAACTTTAATTTATTTTTAAACAGAATTTATCAGTTTGCAAGTCTAAATTACACCAAAAAAGCCACATCCAGTAAACCCGGAACACCCCAATTACATGAAATGGGTGGTGGAAACAGCCACACGCTCCTCAACCTGGATCCTGAAAATGTTGTATTTTATGTTGGAGGTTACCCACCTGACTTTAGAGTAAGTGTGAATGTCATTTCACTGAGTGAAAGTATTTACATTTGAATTTGGCATGAGAACCTCAGGTCTCTATTTCAATTATCCATTATATATAAGATGGATTTAACTATATATTCTTAAAGCATATCCAGTGATAAAAACTAACAGTTTTTGAGTACTTCCTATGTGCAGTGATCTAGACTTAAGTATATGAATTTAAATAGGCATCATTACCATTCCCATTTCATGGATGAAGAAACTGAGACAGAGCAGTTTAATAACTTGTCCAAAGTCAGACAGCTGGTAAATAGCAAAGCCAGGGTCTCTGGCTCCAGGGTCCACATTCTTAATCCCTATGCTACAATGACAGTTAAAAGTGATGGATTCATACTATTTCTTGCCCAGCCTGATCAGTGTCCTTTGTTGAATTAGATTTTTTGTTTCATTTTTTCAGCTTCCTGCTAGACTGAGGTTGCCTTCATACAAAGGTTGTATTGAATTAGATGACCTCAATGAAAATGTCCTGAGCTTGTACAACTTCAAAAAAACTTTCAATCTCAACACAACTGAAGTAGAGCCTTGTAGAAGGTAAAAACAAAACAAAACAAATAACAACAACAACAACGAAACAACCAGGGACCAGTGTCTCTGTAACTGATTTTTGGTAACTTGCAGTTATATTACATATAATAAAGGGATGAGCCGATGAGATGTGATTTTGGTGTCACTGATAGCTTTGGGCCAGTAGATCTTAAATTATGACTGCATGCAATACTCCTAGTCCACCCCTAAAATTTCCTCATTTGTATAAAATATTAGATTGATAAGAGTTTTCTCAATTTTGAAAAAAATGAATCTTTCTTAAATTTTTGGTGCTTCCTACCCCCAAATATTCAATATTAAATGGTACCTGATTCAGGCACAAAGTTACATATTTACTGTAAGTTTAAAAAAAAAAAAATTAGTCCATGAAATGTACCATAACTTTCTAGGTACTCTGGCAGCTGGACCTATTTGGAAATTGCTGTCCTAAGCTCCTGAACTTCCCTGTAGTTAAAAGGATTTGGACAAACTATTACTCAGAATAAAATTATATTTCAAGTTAATAGCTAGGCTACATCTTCCTAAGTAGATATTTCCAAAGGGGACTCTTAACTATTATCCTTTTTGAGCTAGGGTTTGATTATCATAGAGCATAAGAGCACATCCAGCAGAAATGGTTGGCTATTTTAACCTTTTAAAGATGTTTCCTTTTCTTGAACAAAATCATGACAGCTACATTGCATGGGCTTTGCTCTGTTTTTCAGATAGCAGCATCTTGTATTAATGAGCACACTTGAGTGGTGGTCATTTGCTGCTGTGTTCTAACGTGTGATCATTGATGTTGACAGGAGAAAGGAAGAGTCAGACAAAAATTATTTTGAAGGTACAGGCTATGCTCGAATTCCAACTCAACCAAATGCTCCCATCCCAACCTTTGGACAGACAATTCAAACCACTGTGGATAGAGGACTGCTGTTCTTTGCAGAAAACAAGGTATTCTATAACAAACATCCAAATAGTACCAAGTATGTCCATTCAATTAAGCAACTTTGGGGTAACTGGGTTATTATAAACAATTAACTAGGTCTGAAAAAGTGTGCAAATATTACCTACATCTTTTCTCTTGGCCCAATTCTGCTTTCTTTGGCTATGGGAATGTGTGTTTTAATGAGGCAAGTAATTGGGAATTTGAGAACATGCCACCCAAACATGTCATTGTCAGTTTTATTCTTTGAAAACCATGGCTTGCCTGATAATATACTTAGTCGGCCTGAAATCACATGACCACCTCCCAGGGTCTCTGAGAGTCAGACTGTTTGACTTCCTGCTGTTTGCATCTTGGTCCGACTTTTGCCAGGCTCTGTGGAAGTATGTCTTTTCCGCCTGATCCTTGGCTTTCCAAGACCTGGAAGCTTCTGAGTTTTCAAGCCACTGAAATTTCTGGAGGCCATTCTTAAGTCTAGTTTGGAGAAATCCAAAGTGACTCTACAAGTAATGGTCAGCGCCGTCTGCTGGGAGAAGGGCCTGGGGTGACCGCTCCTGGGCGCAGGGCCTGCCGGGAGACGGGCCTGGGGCGGCCGCTCCTGGGCACAGGGCCTTCTGTGGTCGCTCTGCAGGTAGCATTTCTGGAGAAGTGTGGATCTTTGTCTGAGAACACGGCATTGACACAGAGCTTGGGATTTGACCAGCCCCTTCTACCTGCAGGGTGGGGACAGAGACCTGATCCAACTCTCCTCTCTGGGGCTGGTCTTGACCCTCTGGGAGATTCCAAGGCCGAACCAGTTCTGAGGATTTGGGAAGGTCCTGACCTGCCGACAGCATGCAAGGAGCCAAGAAGTCACACAGCATCTTCAGGGCAAGGGGGTTGTTTCCAAAACAAGGTCTTCCTTGTACTACATTTTGGAGACCAAGAACCAGAAGTACTACTCAGAAGAAAATTTATGGAACTCCATTAGTAGCCAGATAAGAGAAAATTATTTTGAGCGCTGTTATTAGGCAGAGTGGCTCATGACTCAGTGAGCTGATGTGACTCTGTTGTTGAGTGTGGTGAACCCTAACTGCCTCCCAAGGACAAGATTTAGGATCCAGATAAGGAGTGATGTTACTTTTAAGTAAGGGTTCTGTCTGTAGATGTCAAAGAGAGGTCTTCTTGTCATTAGGGAACTGTGGAAGAATAAGCCTTTAAGCCCTATATCAGAAATTCCTCAGTGTATCTTTCTATTAAGGAAAGACCTGCTTCAAGTAGGTGCTTTATCCAGGAATAGGGATGCAGTTACAAGCTGTTGCTGTCCTCAAGGACCTTCTAGTCTAGAGGGGAAGACAAATATTTCACAAAGCTATACTCATTAATTGGTTAATTAATTCATCACAATGGCCATCCATGAGTGGTAAAGAGGGAAAGTTTCGGTTGAATGAAGATGTATAAAAGACTTGAGCAAAGTCTGGGTAATCTGGGACCCGGAGGGAGGGTCAGCATTTGGAGGGGACAGGGCAGAGGGGTGATCGCTGTGGGGAGAGGGGCAAAGAAGGCCTGGAGGTGGGAAGGGCAGGGAGCACTCAGGGACAAAATGGTGGCCCGTGTGGCTGGGGCAAGGAGAGGCAGAAGAAGCTGAAGGAGTGATCAGAGCCCCACAACATGTACGGGGGAGCTGGGGCTTCCCCCTGAGAGCAAAGGAGGGTAATGAGCTCGCACTGGCCTTTCCCACAGAGCACTCTGGCTGCAGAGTGGCAAGTGGGTTCAGGAGGGGACGGGGGGGACGGGGCATTATTGCTGTGTAGTCTGGCTAAACAAGCGTGGCTGACCCTGGGTGGCACGAAACAAAGAGAGTTAAAAAATGGGGGAACTGACAAGATTTGATAAGAAGGGAGAGGAGGGAACGTTTAAGAGTGACTCCTGGTAGGTTTGTTGCTGGCTCAGCAAGGTGCTTACTGGTGAGAGAGAGAAAGGAGGAAAGAGAGCAATGGGAAGGGCGGAGAGACAGGCTTGGCAGCTGAGGGGCATGTAGATCTCAAGCCCTGCTTGTGGTATTCAAATTTGAGGGATCCACGAGTCACCCGCAGTAACAATAAGGTTACCGGATGTGCGGGCCTGGCCGCGAGAAGATACGTCTAGGCTGGAGAGAAGCATCTGGGCTTCATGGGCACACACCTGCACTGGGGCTACAAAAGTGACCGTGACTTTGAAGCAAAGAGAGGGTAGGAGGGAAGAAGAGGTCTTTGCAGGCCCTCGAGGAACCCTCCACATTTGAATGGAAGGAGGGGGGCTGGAGGGGGCATAAGCCAGCAAATGAGGCTGAGACAGCAAGCAGTCGGCGAGCAGAGGGGGGCAAATGTCGGGGGTTTCACAAAGACCATACCACTCTCCGAAAGGTAGCGGTCATCTTTTCAAATGGTACTAATGACCTGTATCTTTTCCCTTCCCATTTGTGCACACTGGTTATGGATTGTATGAAACAAAATCGTGATCATAGCTGCATTTATTGCGTCTTTCCTGTGTGCCGGCCACTGAGCATGATGTTGAACACGACTTAGAATATTTACACATCATGCCCAATCTGTCAGGTGGATATTACAGCACTGTTGTCCCTGTTAACTGAGGAGGGGGCTGCAGCTGAGAGCAGTTTGTGACTTGAGAGTAATTTGAGTTCCAGGCCTCTAAGTCTTCTTTGGGGGAATCTCCTGGTAAATCTACATTGTTTCCATGCCCTAGGATCGCTTCATATCTCTAAATATAGAAGATGGCAAGATCCTGGTGCGATACAAACTGAATTCAGAGCCACCGAAAGAAAAAGAAGTTACACAGGTTGTCAACAATGGAAAAGACCATTCGGTATGTCCTTTCAGTCTGTTCGCGTGAATTATTAAATATTCTCGGTCCTTTAAAATTAAGTCAGTGCCCAAAACATTTTTCTATTACCAGACTAACTTACAGTTATTAAAGGAGGAGGGATACCTCCTTTCAAAATCTGAGTACCTGGGCATGAAATATATATATGGCATATATAAAACATGATTAATTTCAAATGCAAACATTTCTATTAAAATGTTTTAATATTATATTTTTATCCAGAAGTGCTACTGCTCAAAGTCTTCCTACCACATATATAATCAATCTGAAGGAAATAAAAACATAATAGCTCTGACCCATGCTGAATAGGATTCTTTAATTCCCCATGGCTTACTGACTCATCTCTCATTTATTTTAGATACAGATCATAATCAAAAAAACCCAAAAATTGAGGATAAGTGTGGATTTTTATAACAGCATAATTGATGGTGACATATTTGATTTCAGCACATATTATCTGGGAGGAATTCCAATTTCAATCAGGGAAAGGTAAGATGATTTTTTTTTTTTTTTTTTTAAAAACAAACAAAGAAGCAGATTACCTCTCTGAGTGATAATGGTTACAATCGCTACTGATTAGTTTGACTTTTTAAAATCCAGCAAGAAGGGCGCCTGGGTGGCTCAGTCAGTTAAGCGTCTGCCTTCAGCTCAGGTCATGATCCAGGGTCCTGGGATCGAGTCCCTCATTGGGCTCCCTGCTCAGCCAGGAGCCTGCTTCTCCCCTGCCTGCCATTCCCCCTGCTTGTGCTTGCTCTCTGTCTCTCTGTCTCTCTCTCATTCTCTCTGTGTCAAATAAATAAATAAAAAATCTTAAAAAAAATAAAATAAAATTTAGCAAGAAACAAACACAAAAAGTTTAACTTTTTAGTATTCACAGTGATAGCCAACAGAGTCAAATATGTTGTAAACACTGGATTATGGGACTGGCCACTGAAAGAAGAAGAGTGAGGGAACCTTGGGTCACCCCCGAGTGTCATTCTCGGGAAGAGAGAAACTATAGGGAATAGGTTAGTGTTGACAATGCTGCTGATAAGAAGGGAAGCTGTGGCCCTGGGGTCCCTAATGGTAGCATAGGAGAGCGCAGGCAGTTCTATGGCCTGACAAGCAGCACTGGGCACTGAAAGTTGGGGTTGCTGCCTTCAGGAACTGTCTCTAGAATGTAAGGCATGTTTGCATTACCTGCCCCTTATGTGTTATCAAGTAAGGAACAGGTGCATAACTGCTTCTTGGATAATGAATACACGGATGAATTAAGTTAATTGGAAAGGAAGTGAAGCCTAATGTGAATGAGAAAAAAACAACACCACTTCAAGAATGCACTTAAAAATAACTTTTACATTTAAATGTGTTTGAATCCTCCAAAAAGGCTTTTTAACAGCTGATGATAATGTGTGGAAAGAAGATTTTCTGGAAGGGTTAGTACAGACTTGTGACTGAGTGAAGAGCACTTCCACATTGTTTGATTGTGATTATTCTTTTTTTTTTTAAGATTTTATTTATTTGACAGAGAGACACAGTGAGAGAGGGAACACAAGCTGGGGGAGTGGGAGAGGGAGAAGCAGGCTTCCCATGGAGCAGGGAGGTGGGGCTCGATCCCAGGACCCTGGGATCATGACCTGAGCCGAAGGCAGACGCTTAATGATTGAGCCACGCAGGTGCCCGATTGTGATTATTCTTATATGAGATCTCAGGCTAGTTAACTCTTTTTCTAATTTATAATCAGTTGGGAGGAGTCCTAGATGTGATTTATAAGGTGTTGTGCAAAGGTAGTCTGTCTTCAAGAATCCTTACGTATTTGGGCATCTGTCCATCTATAGTAAAGACGAACTAATATTTGTTTTAAAGTTCTTAAGGTTGCCCTCAAAGACAAAAATGCAGATGGGAAAGCTCAGCACTTTAATAGAGTTTGGGAGTGAATTCCTTAGATTTTTTTTGAACTAGAAAGGACCTTGCATGGGACATAACCGCTGACCTTGATAGATGAAGAAATTGAGAACCAAAGAGGTGGTATTCATATTTAATATCATCAATATCATATCAGTTCAACCATGAATTGCTGTTATGAATGAGCAATAATCTTATTTTATTCAATTAAATGTGATAAAATAGATTAACTTAAGGAAGTCAGCACTACTGTGTCCATCTGAGGTTCCCGTTTATTTACTCATTACACAAATACTCATTGAGTATCTAGGGACATCAGGCAGTGTGGCAGGTGTGGGGAAGGCGATGGTGAACAGGCCAGAACCTCAAGCATAGCAGGAGGGAGACCATAGAGTGTGGCGGGTGTGACAAGAGGGGAAGCTCAAGGTCCTCTGGGGCCCAGGGAGGGAATTTAATCCAGTTGGGGCATCCAGAACGTGGCCTCTGGTTTGGACCTGAAAAACAGGAGCAATCAACACATGGGAAGCACCAAGAGCTGAAGAAAGTGTTATCTTCCAAGGAACTGCAGGACACCAGTGAAGCAGGCCGGGATTACCACATGGGGCTGGTGTGGGAAGCAGGGGCCAGAACACAGAGGATCTTGAAAGTCACAGTAAGCTGTCACTCAGGGGACACCAGCAGAGAAAGGACATTATCAAATTCAACTGGTGCAGGGCAGAGATTGGATTCGAGAGGGAAAAGGCAGAGGCAGGTAGAGCAACCAGATGAGCATCTTCACAGAGACAAGAGATGAAGGCAGTCACAGGGAAATAGCAGTGCAGATAAGGCAAAGGGAACGGATTCTCAATATATTTAGGACAGTGGCTAGGTACTACTGAGCGATTGCTTGGGTTTGGGGAGGAAAGTAGAAAGCGCTCAAGGATGACGCCTGGGGTTTGCTCCAGTGCTTGGGCAGGTGGACAGCACCAGCAGAGGGCCAGGGGGACTGGTTCAGGCTGAGACAGGCTGAGTTCCTGGAGCCCGAGAGATAGCAGGTGGAGATGAGGGAGGGCGGTAGGACAAAAGGTCTGGCCCTCCGCAGAGAAGTCTGGGCTGGAGAAAGGGTGAATGCAGCTCAGGTAGAGGTGCTTGTCAAGGTTCTAGGGCAGGTGGGCTGAGGAGTTTCCGGAGGCAACAAGGAAGTCACTGGCCAGTGGTTTGAATTTGTGCAGTGTTAGCACAAGACCCCCAGATAATGATGCAGATGCCAGTCAGCCAGGGTTTCCTAGCAAAGGGTAGTGGGTGCGAACCAAAAGAAGTCACTCTAGTTTTGGCTCAGCCACCAAAGAGCAATGTGACCTTGAGTTAAGTCAGCACTCAGCCTTTCTTTCCCTTATCATCCCTATCCATTTAAGACATACATACATGGATCTAGTTATGCATATACAGATAGATGTACATAGAGAATTTTCCTAGTAATCTGTCCTAAAGTCTTCCAAACAAGGGATTACTCCTTTTTTGGGGCAAGTTTATACCTTGTTTTTTTTATTAAAATCACAAGAACATGGAAAATGTAGGAGGTAGAAGCCAGTCAAAAGATTTCACTGGCCTTTTAGTCACTTGCAAATAAAATGCTAAGCAATGGCTGTTTCTGGCCTGGCTGCATCCTTCTGGTGACATCTTTGATGGTCCAGAGAGTTCGGAAACTCCCTCTGATGTGGGTCACCGGGGGCGGAGGGGGGAAGAGAGGAGTCCTACTGATCACTCATGACCAAGCTCTGAGGGGCAAGCAAGCGATCCTCCTAAAGGGGCAGGTGTTCTGACCCCGGCATGAGGAGAAGACCCTTAACAGACTGTAGCACTTAAGCCTAGTGTGGGGCAAAGCAAGCCAATCTCTAAAGCAGCTCTGACCAAGAGATGTTGCGGATGCCTTATTTTCTCCTCTTTCACTACAGTGTGTCTTCTAGGAATGGGGGCCCAGCTCTGGGAATGACTTTTTCAGGATTCCAGTCGAAATCACAATCTGTTAATCCTATCTGCTTCCCATGAGAAGGGAGAATCACCCCGATAATACCAGAGGCTCTCAAGCCAACAGGACACCTTTGCTGAGGACCTACCCCATTGTGTCAGAGTAACAATAAACCATTAAAATGAAAATAATTCAAAAAGTAAAAATCAGTCAGGGGTCTATTGGACATTTACACAGTTTAGGATTACCTTTGGCTCCTATGGCTCTGAAATCTGCCTACCACAGGCTTGGACCAGTTGGGCCTTTGTGAATGGCCCGGCCCCGGTGTGCATACACACCCCAGTGTGCCTACCCCTTCCATGCGGCGGCCTGCACCCCTACACGATCCCATTCCTCCAGCAAGTGTGTTCAGCCCTTGCATCCTGGAGCAAACGTGGAAGTCTAGGCCCTCTGATGAGCCAGAGTAACCAGAACACCCCAGAGAAGAGTGGAAATAAATCTTCCATCTTAACATCTCTGCTGGAGATGACTGTTCTTCTGTAGGAAAGGGTCCTAATTCTTCTGAGCGCTATGGGCACACAGACTGTGTAAGTGTAAAGAGCAGGGACTTTGAGTCACACTAGTTCGTGGGACACACTGACCACTCAGATCCCAGAGCTGCCACTTCCTTGCCACATGACCTTAGACCAATTGCTTAACCACCCCCACGCCTCCCCGTGCGACCTCTGGGACAGGGTCAGAGTAGCTACCCATCTCAGGGCTGTGTGAGGATTCAAAGCGAGTCAAGGAGTTGGCGAGGCACCAGGCACGCGGTAAGAGCTCGGTGAACGTTAGAGAGCAAAATACCTCCCTCAAAAGGTCATGGTGAGGCTAGAATAACAGTGCCTTACACAGCATAGGGCTCCATATCTATCTGCCTGCTGCTTTTCCTCCCCCCTCTGCTTTTCTTCTAACTTCGACCTAGACTATCTGGAAAGAAGAACATCAGGGGATGGCGAGGGGTCCGAACCACGCGGAAACCAAAGAGAGAAAGGATTTTTAAAATATGTGTAAACAGACAAGTGCCAGGAATTAATATGAACTTTCGTTCTTGTCTGAGGCAAAAAGCCATCTTTATAAAATAATTAAGCTCAAGCTGCTGTGCCAGTGAGGATTCATGTTTTCCTTTTCCTTCTAATGAAATTTAATTTCATGCGTGTTACCTGTAGCTCAACTATTTATAATGATTTGAATAAAAATGAATGCAGATACCTTTCCATTTAGAAAGGTGAGCCGCCTTAGGGATTTATAAGGAAATCAGCTTTGTGTTTTCCTTCGTACTTCACTTGTTTAAGAAACACAAATATTTGCCTGGACTCCAGGCAGTTCATCTGTGTTAATGTTTTATGGGAAGTCAGCTCCAGACAGACCCAAAAGTCAAATCAAAGGAGAAATGCCAAAAAAAAAGAAGAAGAAGAAGAAGAAGAGGGTAGGGGGCGGAATGCCAAGGTAGCCACAAAGGCAGAGCTGCTGTAGAAAGAAATTGCTCTCATTATCAGGACTCTCCTCATAATGGGAGAGTTACTAACCCCACCATCTCACATGGAGTCCTCACTCTGTACCAGGCATCATGTGAGTGTGTCACACATACTACTAACTCGTTTAAATTCGTAACAACCCCATGAAACAGATTAACACATTCCCATTGTAGAAAGGAGGAAACAGAATAGTCACAGAATAGTTACATCGCCTGCTCAAGCAGCAGGGATAGGGCTTGAACCCAGGCAATGTGGGTGCAGAGCCCTCAGCTCTCAGAAACAGCTCCTGGGGGGCACTTGGGTGGCTCAGTCGTTAAGCGTCTGCCTTCGGCTCAGGTCATGATCCCAGGGTCCTGGGATCGAGTCCCACGTCAGGCTCCCTGCTCGGCGGGAAGCCTGCTTCTCCCTCTCCCTCTCCCACTCCCCCTGCTTGTGTTCCCTCTCTCGCTGTGTCTCTCTGTCAAATAAATAAATAAAATCTTAAAAAAAAAAAAAAAAAGAAGCAGCTCCTGAGCGGTCACAATTGCAGGCCACACACGGTACTGAGCAGTTCCTGTGCATTAACTTGTTTAATCCTCACAATGCTTTCCATTGTTCCAGCCTGGCATTGGTTAAATACCAAGCCACATTTTCCATCGCTGACTAGAACCAGAATGCAACCGATTGTTTCTACTGAGTTAACAGTAACTAACTTAAAAGTGGACAGGAGAAAAAGCAAAGTGTTTTTTAGGGCATTCTTGGCTCTAATAAATAATGTACTTATTAATATGTATCAATACAATATTTATGGTATTAGATATCGTACATTTTGTCACTGTACTTTTTGAGGGCACTGGCCATTCTTCTGTCAGCACTATTACGTTCATTTTTAAAGCTGAGAATGCTGAATCACAGAGAAAGGAAGTCGATTTTCCCAGCTTTGCAAAAGTAGAGTTCTAGAAATCCCATGAGAACAGATACCCATAAAATACATACTCGTTTATGGGTGAGAAGTACCAGACAGTGCAGAGTTTCAGCTCCAATTCTCAGACAAGCCGGGTCTGGTACATCTCTCCCTTTTTTGTACCCCAAATCAGGTTTAACATTTCTACACCTGGTTTCCGAGGCTGCATGAAAAATCTGAAGAAAACCAGCGGTGTTGTTAGGTTGAATGACACTGTGGGAGTCACAAAAAAATGCTCAGAAGACTGGAAGGTAAGAATTCAAAACCTTCCAGAGCAGTGCTGCTCCCCGGCCAACCCATCCTGTAGTCATTTAGCTAGAGTTTTTCTGGTGCACACAGTATTATGGCAAACCGGTTCATTTCTACTTCCCACATATTTGTGCGAACTGGTTCATTTCTACTTCCCACATATTTGCAAGACACACAGCCCCTTCACGTTTGCATATTACATTTATAAGAAAAAAGAAGTACCAACTCTACACACAACTCATGCAGAAAAGGAAACTGTTCCTTCCTGAGGCAACAGAAACCACATTAATCAGCTCAGGTGAAGCAATACAGGATAAGATCCTGGATTTCAGCCATCAAATCATTCCAATGCCAGTAATTTATTCCACATTTGCATTTCAGCTCGTGCGATCTGCCTCATTCTCCAGGGGTGGACAATTGAGGTTCAACAATTTGGACCTCCCTTTGCCCAACGAATTCCAGGCCTCCTTTGGGTTTCAGACCTTTCAGCCGGGTGGCATGTTATTTAATCTCCAGGCACAGGTATGAAATATTGCATGAATACTGAATAAGACTTAAACCTGACTCAAAGTTTGATGTCAAAAACAGTAGAGAGATTTTGATGGTAAACTAGTTGGGCATTTTATCCATTATCACACGGTAAATGACATTGCATATTTCAACCATGGAGGTTACTCTTCATCCTGGGGCAAGTCCTAAAAGAAATAAGGCTAAGAAAGTACATTAGACTTTACAGAGTTGAATTCATATGTATTCATGGACTCATTTTCATTCTTCTTGGGTTTATTTCACGAGTTAAGGTGAATTATAAGTAATAATGTAACCTAAAGTTTTAGATCTAAGAAAAAAATCCAAATGTGCCCCACTATTCCTTTTTGATTCCACAAAAGATAGCTCTTCAGATTCCTTTTTTGCAGCAGTAGCTGGTTGGACAATATTTACATCTGGGGAATGAGAGAAAATAGGGTCCTTGGCTCTTTGTTCATGTACAACGGAGCGACAAGGTACCCTTTATAGCTTCATAGGATTTCGTTTGTGTGGTTATGTAGGTATAGAGGTCAACTAATATTTAGAAATCCCCTTGTGGAATGAGGGGGATTTTAACACAGAAGTAGAAGTAGAATACTGACATTCTTGGATGTGTTTCTTTAGGATTGCCAGCACAACAGACATTTAGTATTTGTTGAAAGAAAGAACAGTAGCTGACTCTGTGGCGATGTCATATTAGAAGGCCTTGTCTCTCTTGATATATATTTGCTCATCAGCCTTTAGAGATCTTTTTTTTTTTTTAACTACCCCCTGAAGAAACATGTGTCAGCATTTTGACTGCAAGAGTGCCTTTTCTATCAAAGTAGGATGTTTCGACCTAGTTCTTTTGACACCCAGTGCTTGTTTCCCGTGCCAAGGGTAGGGGCACAGAGTACACAATATACAAAATGGTTAAAAACTGGCAGAAGAGTTGACTGAGCAAAAGAGGGGATCACTCCTAGACAATGGAGGGATCCTAGAAATACCCCAGGAACACTGCCCTCAACTTCATAATGGGTTAGCTAAGTCATACATATAAATTGGCATTCCTTTACCCAACTCATAATGAATATTGCCAACTGAAAAAAACCAAATTAAACTGATAGTGGCTACAATCGCACATTGTAAAAATAGTTTTATTTAGTTTTTTTAAAGATTTATTTATTTGAGAGAGAGGGAGCATGAGTGGGGGAGGAGCAGAGGGAGAAGAAGAGAGAGAGAATCCCCAAGCAGACTCCCCACTGAGTGCAGAGCCCAACGTGGGGCTCGATCCCAGGACCCTGAGATCGTGACCTGAGCTGAAATCAAGAGTCAGCTACTTAACCGACTGAGCCACCTAGGCGGCCATATAAAAATTGTTTTAGACTAAAAGCTCACTGAATGATCACATCTTGTTGAAAATTGCAAAAATTGTACTTGGTAGAAAAAAAAATCAACAATTAAAATGACAACTGCAAAAACTACACATTTTTTTTTATTAAGAATTAACAGAATCGAATCATCGTGCCAAAATTTAGATCTGCAGAGTTTGACATCAGAAAATTGAACTTCCTAGGAATTATGACCAGAAAATTAAAAGTTCATAATGACTAAAGAGAAGATATCATTGCTATAATTATATATTTTTAAAAATGGATGAATCAAGTCTTCATCACAAAATTGATTCAGAAAAGAATTGATCCTAATGAAAATAACTTCAACAGATTGGCTTAACTGTTTTGTATCATTGATGGAGAAGTTAAATTGGTTTATGGGAAAAAAAAGAAAAAAAAGGGGGGGTGCCTGTGTGGCTCAGTCAGTTAGGTGTCTGCCTTCAGCTCAGGTCATGATCTCAGGGTCCTGGGATCGAGCCCTACATGGGGCTCCCTGCTCAGCGGGGAGTCTGCTTCTCCCTCTCTCTCTGCCCTTCCTCCTGCTTGTGCTCTCTCTCTCTCTCTGTGTCATATAAATAAAATCTTTAAAAAAAAATGGTTTACGGACGTAGGTCCATAAGATGCTTTTGACAGATTCAACAGTGTTGAAATAGTTTGCATAACACTTTTATATTCATAAACACAGAGTCAGGATATTAAAAAATAATCTTTAGATTGAAATAGTGAAGTCAAAACATCTGAGCCAAAACATCCTGTCTTATCCGTAGTGTTGATCATAACTTCAGTATCGACACCGTCATAATCTTTCAGTGGAAGTTAATGACATTGATGGGTATGTTCTATGGTGGTTTCAGACACGGAACCTGCAGGTCTCCCTGGAAGATGGTCACATTGAACTGAACACCAGGGATAGCAACAGCCCGATTTTTAGATCTCCGCAGACGTACACGGATGGTTCACTGCATTATGTATCTGTAATAAGTGACAACTCTGGGTGAGTACGATGGCACTTTCGCCAGAGCTCTAAGACTTTTATTTAGCTTAATGGAATTTTCTAGTATCTTTTTTGTGAAGTATGTGTCCTTGATGCTAACGCTATTTTACTAGTAAGTCTTAGCCTTCTTCCTGGTTCTGTATCAATGTCCTCATTAAAAAAAATAATAATAAAATCAGGGGTGCCTGGGTGGCTCAGTTGGTTAAGCGACTGCCTTCGGCTCAGGTCATGATCCTGGAGTCCCGGGATCGAGTCCCACATCGGGCTCCCTGCTCAGCGGGGGGTCTGCTTCTCCCTCTGACCCTCTTCCCTCTCGTGCTCTCTGTCTCTCATTCTCTCTCTCTCAAATAAATAAATAAATAAATAAATAATAATAAAATCAATCAGCCAAAAGGTGGGTGGATAAACCAACTGTGGTCTATTCAAAATGTGGGAATGAAACCAGAGTAATGAGTACAAAAGATCTACAAATGTATAGAATGCCGTGGATGAACCTCACAGCGTCCTGCTGAGTGAAAGAGGTCGCACATAAAAGAATTCATCTTCTATGATTTCATTTATATAAAATTCAAGAACAGGCAAAATTAATTTCTTTTATCAGAATTCAGGACTCGGGGGTTATACCCTCAGACGGGGAAAAGGGGGCACAAGGCAGGGTTCCTGGGTGCTGGTCGCTTCTGCTTCTGTGGCTGGGTGCTCCTGTCCTTGGTGTATTCACACTGCAAAAAATTCACTGAGCACACAGGATATGTGCACTTTCTGTATGTATAGACTGCTTTAATAAAAATACAATAAAAGAAATACATGAAAAAAAATTTTTTTTAATTTAAATGCTCTTTAAAAATAAATCTAGTTTAACAGGTTACTTTAGGTTAAAGATATAGAGTCCGAATCGAAGAGCCTCAGTGGGCCACGTGGTGAGAAACTTTTCTTCCCTGCCATTCTCACTCTTGTTTTGCCTTCCTCTTCGTCCAGACTCCGGCTTCTCATTGATGACCAGACTCTGAAAAGTAACCAAAGGCTACAGGACTTGTCGGGTTCCCAGCATCCCCTGTATCTGGGCGTGAGTCACTTCGAGGGTTGCATCAGCAACGTTTTCATCCGGAGGTGCGTGCCTTGTTGTGGGTGTGCGGCTGATGAGCGTGGCCTGCCTCCGGGAGGGCATCCCCTTGCTCTAGTAGTGGAGTTGGATTTGTCACCACGTGCAGCCTGAGGCTCTCATTCCGCCAACTTTCAAACGCCTTCTTAGACAAGATACACACACTAGAAACAAACCACCTCCCACGAACACCTCACCTGGGCCCAGCCTCCCTTTGTAGGAACAGCTTTGGCACAGAACCTTGGGAAAGGTCGAGTGAAAGTTAACTTTCAGATTATGGCCCTGAAGATTTTCCATACTGAAATTTTACTTCATTTTAATCAAGGTCATGCAATTTGATTTCATCAGTGCTCCCCTGTTTTGGGGGGCTGGGGGCTTGCATGGGCCAGCACTGCTGGGAAGCCAAATCACTACCATGTCAAACCCGACCGTGACTTTTCATAGAGAGAGGAGCCTGGTCCTTGCACACAAATGTTTAGATGTTCTTTTCTTTTGATTCAAAATGATCGCTTTTTAGATAAAAGCCAAAACCCTCCCCAGGGCAGAAGGAGGGCCCGGGACTGGTCAGGAACCTCGGCAACCTGTGGGGAGCTTGGGGGCTCCTGCTGTCCATCAAGGCTCAGACAACAAGCATAAGATAAGCAGATTTATCTGTGAGACTCTCCTGCTCAAATGCAGCAAGATCAACCCTTCTGCAAACTCACCTCTAAGGTTTCCTGATGTTCACCATCATTCTAGGTCATCGATGCCCACTTTTCTCCTCTCTGCATAGTTCATTTTCACATTTCTAAATGACACCTGTTCCAAAGAAAGCACTCTCATACTCTGGCTTTGCCCCAGCCCTAACCATTCAAGTCAATGAAATTTCTGAGCCTTCCTGCCAGCAAGGCATGGTGCTGGGTATTACAGGGAATGCAGAAGTGGGTCACAGCCCATCCTCCTCTGGTGTCTCCTCTAGATATAATGCGCGGGTAGGAGATGAAAGTGCACCTAAAGCCTGACAGTAAGAATGCGTAGTTTTGAAGCAAGCTCTCTTTGCCAGTGCATCTTCCTTGAGATTTCAGAGTTGGACAGTGGTTTCCTCTTCGCCCTCATTCCAGGCAATCAGGGAGCCCTGCGGTCCTGGACTTGGCCAATAAAACTTTCAAGAGAGATGTGTCCCTGGGAGGCTGCAGTTTAAACCCACCACCTTTCCTCCTGTTGCTCAGAGGTTCTACGAGGTTTAACAAATCCCACACTTTGAATATCAACCAGGTAAGTGTACCCAACACTGGCTTTTGCTTCTCCCTTGGGGATTCTCAGAAGCGAATTGTACCTCATGTGAGATGTTGGGGAAGGGGTGGGAGTGGAGGGAGGGGTGTAGATCGCCTGATCCCTTGGTGGTCGGTGCCTCCAGGAAGTGGGATTGGTGGGTCAGCAACAGTTGGATTATACCAAAATGTAAAAAATGCTTCCTCTCTTGTACTTTGTATCTTGGTGAAAATTTGGCAATTTTTGAGACAGAACAAATTAAATCCTAGGTTTCTCAAGTCCTATAGATGATGTCTTGCTCTTATGACACTTCTGTTGTGTCTCCAACAGGCACAATGAGTTTCTCTAGAATACAGGAGTCATGCCCCTTCCCCTGCCCACAGACACCCCCCCACCCTGCCTCTTACGACAGCACGCATGCACGCGCCCAGGCCTTGCCAAGACCAGTGTGGTTTGACCTTGACTGCACATTAGAAACAGCTGGGGAGCTTTTAAAAGTCTAATGCTCAGGTTGCATCCCACCCAATTAGGTCAGATGCTCTTGAGGTGGGTCCAAGCAGCAGGAGTTTATAAAGCTTCCAGGGGATCCTAATGTGCAGCACTAAGAGAGGCTGAAAGGAAGAACAGTTTCTGGTTTGAAGGAGCAGAAGCATCATAATGAATTGGACACAGGGTTAGGACTTAAGGAATTCCTTGCTGTGCCCGAGGTCAACAGTCTGACCTCCCCATGCCTGGAGGTTACAATTAAAACAATTAATGGATAAGGCTGAGCACCTCCTACGTGCTAGCTATTGCGCTAAGCTCTTTAAGTGGCTTTTCTTACTAAATCGACAAGTAACCTTGTGAAGGAAGTAGTATTGCTATCCTTCTGTACTTTCGTATCACCATACTAAAGTAATAATAGCAAGCGAGTATATGACCAGCCACATGTTACAGAACAAGATGCTGCAGTGTAGAAAGGTCAGCAATTTGCCCAAGCTCCCACAGATAGAAGGTGGAGTTGGAATTCAAAGCCAGACAGCCTCCTCCCACAGCCTGTGCCCTCTTAAAAGCAGCGTGCTTCTGTTCAGCACACTTTTCGCTCACCGTCAACCCCATGCCACTTGCCTGCCGATATTTTCCCTGCAGCAGTGATTTGGAGGAGTTGAATAGAGAGCACATAATCAGAAATGTTCTACGCTATTAAGAAGAAATATAGTTCATAGAGGGGAGTCATTTTACTGTTACGAGAAGAACATCTTTAGGACGGCTCCTTCAGGAATGAAATCACATGAATTCACTTTTTTCATCAGAAGGCTGAAAGTTACGGAGAGACTAACACAGCGATGGTAGAGATGGAGAGAAAGAAATGGATTCAAAGCTATTTAGAAGACAGAATGTACAGGACCCAGATAATAATTGAATGTGGGTGGTAAGGGAGAGGCAGGAGTTAATACAATTCCAAAGCATCTAGTCCAGGTTATTGGACGGATGGAGGTGCCGTTCATGGAGATAGGAGAAGGACAAGTATTTAGAGGAAGAGACTGAATGGAGCGTGTTTTATATTGAGTGACAGGTGCCCGCAGGACATCTACAGGGAGAAAGCTGGTGGGGGCCTGTCAGAAGTCGCTGAGTGGGCCTCAGTGGATGGCGGGCGCGGGGGCTGGAGTTATCCATGTGGGAGCCGCCATGAACACACTGTATTTAATTGTACCCCTGTTCTGTGCAAGCCCCCAGATTACGTGGAATAAGACATTGATTCTGCCTCCAAAAGCTCACTGCCAGAAAGAAAGCAAACAAGCCACAAAACTTCGTGGTGAAGGACTAGACTTTGGGGTCAGACTTACTGGGTTTGCATCAGGCCTACTAGGTGTGTGACCTTGAGTGATTATATAACCTCTCTGTGGGTCTATTTCCTGCAACATAATGAGGATATATAAAGTAATATCTTGTAGTGGTGTTGTGAGAGTTAAATGAGGGTAATAAACACAAAACATGTAGCCAAGTACCTGGCACATGGTAAGCATCAGCTGTGATCATTATATACCCTCATAACCTAAGTGAAAGGCACAAAACATGCAACAGGCCTGGGGTGGCAGGAGTTTGCCTGCCCCAGAGATCAGGAGGTGACACAGGAGCTGGGCCTGGAGGATGGGTTGGATTTAGACAAGTGAGTGTCGCTGTTGCGTGAGCAGAAGCCCAAAGCCCAGAGGCGGGATGTTGGGTGCAGCTCAGGTACAAGACCCTTTCCATGCATTCTCTCTGATCTTCAGTAGTTTGCAGGCTCTCTCAGTTCTCACCACACCCCTCGGAGAGCAGAATAAACTACCAACTCTATAGGTAGGGAACTGAGTCTCAGAGAGGCTTAAAAAAAACAAAAACAAAAACAACAACTTGCCCAAGAGCACCCAGTCAGTAAATGGTAGACTCAGAATTCAAACTTAGGGCTGTAGATCTCAGGTGTTCTCTTCAGACTACATCCTGTGGCTTCTATAGGCTTGGAAAGCTTGGTGAACAGGGGAAATTGGGTGGAGAAAGGAGAGTGACAAGGTCAACTCAGAATTCCACATTTGAGCCTCATCAGGCATAGGATGGCCTGACATAATTTTGATATTTTTCTATAGTCAGCGTGAAGCCATTGAAAGGCCTGCTTTAAGCCATGTTAATAAATAAACTGGCAGGAGCCTGTGGGATGGTTTGGTGAGGGAAAGTTCTAGAGACAAGGAGTCAAACTGGCAAAGTACTACAAAGTCCAGACAAGAGAATCAGGAGCCTGACTTTCAGGGCAGAGGGACTAGGACTGAAAAGGAAGGAGTGGCAATCGTGTCACAGAGATAAAGGAGGACACGGAAGCTAACTCGGGGAAGAGGCAAGGGAGGTGGGTGTCCACCATGGCCAGGATGTAGGGCCTGGATGCCCCGGAAGACGTGGGAGCCATTATGAGAAGGAAGAGCTGGTGACAAAAGTTATTTGTGAAATCTGCTCATCTTGATGTTACTGCTCTTGATACACAAAGAAGAATCTTTCAGGGAGGGAGTAAGGCCCCACTCTTGCGAGCCCCAGGCAGGAAGCTCCACCAGCATCCAGGTTTGGCTGGATTTGAAGTGGTTTTAAGCAATTCATCTAAATTTCTGGTGGGCATGATTGCTCATCTCCACTCAGCAATGTGTAAGCACAGAATGTTTTAAATAACTGGTATCAGGTTTCCATTCTGAGCACCCTATCCAGGAATTGGGTCTGGGAGGAAAACCTGATCTTGAAGGAATTTAAATTTGTTGGTGAGCCTTTAGTTATTAGCTCCAAGTGTAAAATGACTTAAACAATAAGAGGATCTATAAAGTCACATAATGGACAGCTTGAGGACAGGTAGGCTTAAGGCCTGGCCGGTCTAAGCTCACCTCAGCTCCACCCTGCGTAGTTCAGAGCTTCATATACTCAGGGGACGATGCCCAGCACTAGAACCACGGATCAGCTTGACTTTATTAGTAAAGATATTATTTCTCAGAGGCCCCGCCCCCTATGTCCCCTCCAGGCTCATTGGCCAAGAGGGAGGTCACCTCTTCCTCTCTCATCCATTCCCTGGCACAACGAATCCCCACTCTTCCCTTCGACAAATAGAGATCCCAGCTGAGCTCTGGTCTTGTGGGAGTCGTGGACGCAGGATCAAAATCTGGGTTCTTCTTAGCCGAGAAAAAGGGAGGAATGGCTGGAGAGTCTCAGTTTCTAACAACATTTTTTCTAGTCCTACTTTATATTTATTACAGTTGTTTTTCAGCATTAAAACTTTGTTCTGTTCAAAAGTTCAACACATTGTCTAAGCTCAGGACACACTTCTGTGTGTGGATCAATTCTAATTAAAGTTGAGACAGGCTGGGGTCCCCCACCAACACACACACACACCCGCCCTGCCGTACACACCCCTTCTGGTTCCTGCTCTCTGTTTTTGCACTGCCCTGCTGCAGAAACCCAAGTGAATGGCTCCAGGAGAGGTGGCGGGTTGGTGGCTGCATGGCCCGGGGACTAGGCGGTGCAGGCTCAGGCTGCGGGCCCAGTGCCGGCTCTCTCAAGAGACACTATGATTATTCCACAGCTCCATGGTGTGTGTGTTGGGGGGGGGGGGGCCTCTGGATACCCACTGGCCCAGGTGCGGCAGCTGTCAGGAAAGAGACCAGACTTGTGTCAGATGGGAAGAAGGTGCATCCTCCCCAAGGATGAATTCATCTCTATTGAATTAATCTCCTAGGATCGAAGTAAAAACTGAGCAAGGCTCTTAGCAAGGTAAGTATTCTATACTCTTTCCCCTGATAATGAGCTGTTCTAAGTTTGTGCTTCTCTGCCTTGCAGCCATTGCAGGACACACCGGTGGCCTTCCCACGGAGCATGGACATGTGGCGAGAGGCCCAGTCTTGCCTACCACCTCCCCGGGCCCAGGCCAGTCAGGGAGCCCTCAGGTTTGGGGACAGGCCCACCAGCCACTTGCTATTCACGATTCCCCAGGAGTTGGTGAAACCCAGGTATTTTGAATATTCCTGCCCCCACACCGACTCAGAACCTGACTCCACAATTGTATCCCAGAGCAGGCCGGCCGGCAGGACACCATGCACCTGTCACTAATGAAGTGGCAACACCACTTTTGTGGAAAGAGGTGCTGGCCTGCACAGGACACGGCGCGTGACTGCCCCAAGTGCGCTCCGTCCCCGCCGCCGGAAAGCACGCGTGCGCTGCTCAGAGGCTAAAACAATCCGCTCTGCTCTGGTGTAGAATTGACGGCGTTCTAAAAATATGACTGATACTTCCTTTCAAAGCTGCTATTTATTTCTATGATAAATCACCTTTCTTCTCTACATTCTATAGTCAGAGAAAAATAATTCTTGTAAGTAGACTCAGTGCCAGATAGATCATTTTTAGAGAGCACTTTTGGACTTCTTGTGCTAACAAGTTGCCTCTTTTCTGGGGAGGAGGGAGTAAACAGAGATATTAATTATGTCAGAAAAAAAAGTAGGGAAACAAGGCTTGTCATTTTCATGTGATATGGAGACATAAATAGCAAGGTGCCAAAATTCCTTTATGATTTATGTACAGAAGAATTCCCCAGGGTCGAAATGGCCTGGCTTTAAGACCAAGCTTTCAGGGCGCCTGGGTGGCTCAGATGGTTAAGCGTCTGCCTTTGGCTCAGGTCATGATCCCAGAGTCCTGGGATCGAGTCCCACATCGGGCTCCCTGCTCCTTAGGAGCCTGCTTCTCCCTCTGCCTCTGCCTCTCTCTCTCTCTCTGTCTCTCATGAATAAATAAATAAAAAATCTTAAAAAAAAAAAAAAAAAAAAGACCAAGCTTTCAATCCCCACTCAGCCACTTGCTGGCTGTGTGACCTCAGGCCATTTGCCAGATCGGTCTTCTGGGATGCAGACGTGAAGATAGGACTAGATGTTGCAAGAGCTGAGTTGTTCCTGTGGGAGATAAAGGTGGAGGCCCAGGGGCTGGTGGGAAGAGCCTTCTGCTGAGACTGGGGCCCGGCACCTGTGAACAATGGGGCACTGCAAGCAAAGGTCACCCCTTAGAAGAGTCCAATGTTGGGCATCAATGGCCTGGCTCTAGTTTTGCTGTTGAGCTCAGTCCTTGGCTGGGAGTCCCCCATAGGCCACTGCAGATCTGAGGGCACGGGGGCTGGGGGCTGGGGGCTGCCACCCACGGTGTCCCTGCAGCCGGTTCACTCCAAGGGGGTTGGGAGCAGCAAGTCGATGGATACCACAGGCTGTTGTTCAACTTTTCTAAGCCTCAGCTTTCTCTCCATGAACTTGACATCATCAGTGTTTTCACAAGTTGCTACACCTCTTTGAACCTCAGTTTTCTCATCAGTTAAATGGAGCTGATAATGCTTTCCCTGCAGGGAGGGATGCAGTAGCTTGCAAGGAGCTGGCCCTGGGAGGCCCACTCAATAAGCCAAGTGCACGATTCACAGGCAGATGTGAAGACCGGAAAAGGGAAGGGTAGCATTCAGAAGGAGAACCCTATGCCAGCAGCCCCCCATCTCCATTTGTGCCACCGAAAGGCTGGGGATCCCTGATTTGCCAAGGGAGACTGAGAAGTGAGGTCCCCCTCAGTTATTTGTCCTTCCCGGGGCTACCTCTTGGGAGGAAGGCCCACTCCCCATCACCGTGCTCTTGGTCAAGACCAAGCCTCTGTGTAGATGCTGCCCAGCCTCCCCGCCCTGCTGCCTGGGCTCTGGCGCTCCCCCACCAGCGCTGCCCTCCCCCCGCCCCGCAAAGCCCCTTCCTGTCTCGCATCTCCTCTCAGAGCACACTCAGTGTGGTGAGTTCTCTGGCTTCTTCTGATGATTCAGCCCCAGCACCTTCCCTTGCAGCACTAACGTATACATAATAAATGGGAAAAGGAACATTTTAACGGGGAAGGGGTAAAAAGCAATCACTAGTAGATATAATTTTTAAATTATTGAAGTCTCAAATATTGTAGCCACCGGAGTATATTTTCAGGATGAGGCAAGTCCAGAATATGGGCTATTCCGTTGTTTTCATTCTAATTTATTTTTATTTTTTTATTTTTTTAGATTTTATTTATTTATTTGAGAGAGAGAATGAGAGAGAGAGAGCACATGAGAGGGGGGAGGGTCAGAGGGAGAAGCAGACTCCCCGCTGAGCAGGGAGCCCAATGCGGGACTCGATCCCGGGACTCCAGGATCATGACCTGAGCCGAAGGCAGTCGCTTAACCAACTGAGCCACCCAGGCGCCCTTCATTCTAATTTATATTCTAGCAATTCGTTCCCTCTCCTTTAAAATGCTGCACCACTATTTTATCCTTTTGGTGAATGTATAAAAATGCCACTTCACTCTCTGCCTTATTCTCCCATCCACCAGCAATGAAGAGTCTGAGCTGCTGTATCATGTGCTGGGATTTGAATCTACTGGCGTCTTTTTTGGGTGTTAGTCAGTTAGCCTTTTATGAAAGAAAGCTGCTTTAAGAAATAACTCTGGAAAGCAAATGTCAAGCCTGATCACCAAGCCCACATATGTAAAGTACTTTAATTCTGTAGCAAGTTCGAATAGCCTCCTTAAATTGGCTAACCCTCATTCTCCGAGCCTCCGCACACAGCTACACCAAGAGAAATATTGAGCGGTGTCACCATCTGGTTGGTTTAATTTAACATATATAGATTTCCCTTTCGTTTTGAAGAACATCACCCTCAAGGAAACTCCCTAATCTAAAAGATTCAACTTTCTCAGTGTTTGCTCAGCCTCACGATATTAAAAAGCAAAGAGAAATAACAGTGCCATTTTCTCTTTCATTTCCTGATTCTGCTCCAAGTTTTCCATTTACCATTTAATTCAACTATTCAATTAACTACTTAATTCAACTCAGCTATTTGTCGAGTGCCTGCTGTGTATGAGGCACCCCCTGGGGATGCAGCTTTAAACAGGAGAGACCTGGGTTCTGCCTCTGTCACCCAAGGAGTGGGTGATGACAGCCTGCTGATACCTGGGTCCCCCACCACCTTTGCACGCTGTCCTTTTAGGCACCCTTGTCAATGCACCTGTGCACCAGAAACAGCTCGAGAGTGAAACATCCATCACTGCATTCCCAGGGCTCACCACAGAGCCTTACGCATGCTGCACCCTCCTTAAATATTTGTTGGATGCACAGGTGGCTGGGTAAAGGAGTGAATGTAAATTCCCATGCAAAGTAAATCTTGTTTAGCCCGATGTGCAAATGACATGTAACCACCATGCAAAGGAGTATTACTTTCATTTTCTTCTTTCACTGCATGGTGCTCGCTTAATTCCTGTTCCATCATCAGTGGGGTCTTAATTAAGGTCCAAGAAACATAAAAGCGGGTGGGAGAAGGTAGATCTGTACTTTTCTGCCTCTGCCTGTGTCTTGCAGAAAGAAAATGCTTACCTGATGCTTAAATCAAATCCTTGTTATTCCATTTGCACCCCCCGCCCCAACACACTTCCCCTTAGAACTTTCCTCTCCTTGCATGTGTACAAAATAGAATGCATATTCACTGGGTTAAAAAGATACAGGCTGCTAAGTGAAATAAGCCGTTAGTCACGGACAGGCGAATACTATATAATTGCACTTATATGAGGGACCTAGAGTAATCAAATTCAGAGAGACAGGAAGGAGAATGGTGGACACGGCGGGCTGGGGGACAGGGAATGCAGAGGTGTTGTCTGATGCGTACAGAATTTCTGTTTTGCAAAGTGGGAAGAGTTCTGGAGACTGGATGCACAACAATGTGCGTGTACTTAACCCTACTATACACTTTAAAAAGGTTAAAATGGCAAATTTTATGTTATGTATATACTTTGCCATGACTTTTTAAAATGTAGATGTTTTTTAAACAGTAAGGCACCTTCTTTCGTACCATGTACCAGCACTTACACCAGCAGCTAAGTGTGCCATAGAGCTTCCTCATTATTCCCCAATAGTGTAAGAAAATCATATGCACAACGTTTAATAGCTGGACTCTAATAGCTTTTAAAAATTCCCAAAGAGGGGCGCCTGAGTGGCTCAGTCAGTTAAGCAGCTGCCTTCAGCTCAGGTCATGATCCCAGGGTCCTGGGATCGAGTCCCGCATCGGGCTCCCTGCTCAGCAGAGAGCCTGCTTCTCCCTCTCCCTCTGTCTGCCGCTCTGCCTACTTGTGCTCTCTCTCTATCTCTGTTAAATAAATAAATAAAAATCTTAAAAAAAAAAAATTCCCAAAGAGATAGGTCATTGAATCAGTACATGCCTTAGTTTATTCATTTGAATAACGGGGGTTGGGGTGTCTGTGCCTCACCCTTTCTTCCGGCTTCAGGGACTCAGAAAAACACTAAAAACACTAAAACCCTCTATTGTCCTTCTTTGCCTGTTGCTTTCTTTTCCTGACAGGTCACGTTTTGCTGTGGACATGCGGACGGCTTCCCCCAGAGGCCTCGTGTTCTACTGGGGCTCTCAGAACTCCTACATGGCCCTGTACCTCTCCAAGGGACGGCTCGTCTTTGCCTTGGGGGCAGGTGGGAAGAAGCTGAGGCTCAAAAGCAAAGAGAAGTGCAACGATGGGCAGTGGCACACGGTGAGAGCCGGGGCTGCGTGAGAAGCTGCCACTGCCGCGGAGTCCCCCCAACTAACCTGGAGAGGGGTCGCAGCCTCCTGCCTGCCGCGGAGCCCAACACTGGCCGAGCTTGTGTGTCCAGAGGCACCGAGCACCCCAGCACCTTGGCAGCGGAGATCGCTCCGCACACCGGGCAAGGAGGTCGTGCGTGGATGTCTCGGTGCCAAGATGGGCTCTATTCACTGCTTCTTCAGTCCCCGCCATGCCTCCCTGGGTTCTGTCCCCTTCCCCTCCCACCCCTGCTGCCTGGACCGTTTCTCTCCGTCAAGACACTGTCCAGGTCTCTGGGACCCCTCTCTGAGCCCAGAATGCCTTCTGCATAACACAAGCCTAATTAAAGACCCACATCCCTAGCTTTCCAGATCTTGCCTGAAGGCATCCCAGATTGCAAGAGATACAGGATAAGAGCTGGGATTCAGGGGACAGGCAGGGCCCAGATCATAGGAGCATTGAAGCCAAGGTGAGGACTCGGATTTTATTCTGAGTGTCTCTAAAGCTTCGGAAGAATCTTCAACTAAATAAGGAGCATTGCATGAACAGATGGATATTTTCAAAGCTGTCTTTAGCTGAAGAGATGAAATGGGGGTACGAGTGGCCAGATGGACGCCGCTGCCTTCGCTTCAAGAGGCCGCGGGGAACATGCACAGAAGTAAACTGTCTAGCATGTTCTCCAAAACCGAGAGGGTTCGCTGAGGGGTCGCATGTAGAGCGTGAGAGAAAGAGGGGTCCGTATCAAGTCCTGTGGTTTGGGGCCAGCCATTGGGACGGCAGAGGGACTGCTACTGAGACACAGAAAATGGGGAGAAGGGGCGTGTGGCCAGGGAAGGAGCAATTTAGAGCTGGGGAAGAGCCAGGGTTCTGCTGTGAACCTCCTAGGGTTGAGTGGCCTGTCAGACATTCAAGCCCACTATTCTAGATAGTAAAGGCCAGAGGTCACAGCTGGGAGTATAAGTTGGGGAGGCATTAGTGAACGGTCTCATAGCCATGAGATGGAGGAGTCCACCCTAGAGCCCAGGGATCTTGACTTTTAGCAAAGAGTTGAAAATGTGTCCTCCCTTGTTAGTAGAAGAAGTAGCCATGGCCCCTTGCTCCAGGAGCCCTGCCGAAGGACTTTTATTTTTTATTTTTTAATATTTTATCCATTTATATGAGAGAGAGAGAACATGAGGGAGGAAGGAGGAGAGGGGGAGGGAGAGGGACAAGCAGACTCCACACTGAGCATGGAGCCCAAAGTGGGGCTCGATCCCAGGACCCTGAGATCATGACCTGAGCTGAAAACCAGAGTCCGACATTCAACCAACTGAGCCACCCAGGCGCACCAAGGAATCCTCCTTATAAAGCTCACTTTTTTAGCTTACTGTCTTCAATATCTAACATAATCTCACAAAATGGTGATGATGATGACAATACTAGGGGAAAAATTTCTGATCTTTTAAAGCTCCTTAAAGAAACAGAAAAACATTGTTTTAAAAAATGTCCAGTGACCAGTAATAAAATACATCACCAATTGTCAGAGGTAAAACACGATTAATATATTTTCTTTACTCTTAAGGTGGTGTTTGGGCAAGATGGAGAGAAGGGGCACTTGGTTCTGGATGGTCTGAGGGCCCAGGAGGGAAGTTTGCCTGGAAATACCACCATCAGCCTCAGAGCACCAGTTTACCTGGGATCATCTCCCTCAGGGAAGCCAAAGGTAAGTAGTTATGCTTCATCAACACATGGAAAGATGCTCAGCATCACTAATCATGAGACAAATGCAAATCTAAAGCATAACGAGATCTCACCTCACCCCTGTCAGAATGGCTGTTATCAAAAAGACAAGAAATAACGAGTGTTGGTGAGGATGTGGGGGAAAGGGACCCTCGTGCACCATTGGTGGGAATGCAGACTGCTGCAGCCACTCTGGAAAACAGGATGGAGGTTCCTCAGAAAATTAAGAATAGGAATTCCATACAATCCAGTAATTCTACTGATGAGTATTTACCCAAAGAAAATGAAGAAAGACACTAATTCAAAAAGAAATATACACCCCTACATTTATTATAGCATTATTCACAATAGCCAAGATATGAAAGCAACCCAAATGTCCACTGATAGATGAATGGATAAAGAAGATGTGATACACACACACACACACACACACACACACACACACACAGAGGAATATTACTCAGCCATAAAAAAGAATGAAATCTGCCATTCGTAACAACAGAGCTGGACCTAGAGGCTATCTTGCCAAATGAAATAAATCAGACAAATACCATATGATTTCACTGATACGTAGAATCTAAAAAACAAAACATGAACAAACAAGCAAAAAAGAAACAGACTCATAAATACAGAGAACAAACTGGTGGTCGGCAGAAGGGGAGGTGGGGATGGGCCAAATAGGAGAAAGGGATTAAGAGATCAAACTTCCAGTTGTAAAATAAATAAGTCATGGGGATGAAAAGTACAGCAGGTTCATGGTCAATAATATTGTAATAACTTTGGTGATGGACGGTAAGTACACTTAGCATGGTGAGCATTTGGTGCAAAAGAAAATAGTTACGTTTTAAAACCATATATAAAAATAATTCACGGGGCGCCTGAGTGGCTCAGTTGGTTAAGCGACTGCCTTTGGCTCAGGTCATGATCCTGGAGTCCCTGGATCGAGTCCCGCATCGGGCTCCCTGCTCCGCAGGGAGCCTGCTTCTCCCTCTGACCCTCCCCCCTCTCATGTGCTCTCTGTCTCTCTCATTCTCTCTGTCTCAGATAAATAAATAAAATCTTTAAAAAAAATAAAAATAAAATAAAAATAAAAATAAAAATAATTCACCTTATGATGTAATTATGAAGGTGGTCAAAAGGTACAAACTTCAGTTATAAAATAATTAAGTCCTGGGGATATAATGTACAACATGGTGACCATAGTTAATAATACTGTATTACATATTTGAAAGTTGCTAAGATAGTAAATCATAAAAGTTCTCATCACAAGAAGAAAAAGATTTGTAACTATGTGTAGCAATGGATGTTAACTAGACTTATTGTGGTAATCATACCACTATATACATTATACATAAATATATATATATGTAGAGAGAGAGAGAGAGAATCACTATGTTGTGTACCTGAAAATAATGTTATGTGTCAATTATATCTCAATTAAAAACATTTTAATATATAATCATTATAATTATATAAGATACAAGATATTCAAGAATCTGAAATATTTTAAATAATTTTTTAAAATACCTAATTAATGTCCCAAAGCCCACAGAGAATAATCCCCATTCCTAACCCTTCACTTTTTTTTTTTTTAAGATTTTATTTATTTATTTGACATAGAGATAGCAAGAGAGAGAGCACAAGCGGTGGGGGTGGCAGGCAGAAGGAGATGGAGAGGGAGAAACAGGCTCCCCGCTGAGCAGGGAGCCTGATGTGGGGCTCGATCCCAGGACCCTGGGAAGGCAGACGCTTAACCCACTGAGCCACCCAGGAACCCCCCCCAACCCTTCACTTTTAAGGTTCAGCTTGACACACAGGCCTGGAGGAATGAATCTAGGGCTTCTCCATGGCTTTATAGATAGGAATCTGTTAGTTTCTCTTCCAGGGAATGCAGAAACATAGGTTTTAGGTTGTAGATGGCGATTTTTGTTTAAGATTGTTTTCCAAACTTTAGCAATTTGTGTCACCTTCATCATCTTTGCCAAACACAGGTAAAAAAATTACTTAATAGCTTGCTCTTGGTCAACTCACTAAGTTTTGTTGTTTTTGTTTTGTTTTGTTGGGTTGTTTTGTTTTGTTTTGTTTGTTTTTGCATGTGCTTGTTGGGGGGAGAGGGGCAGAGAGAGGATCTTCAGCAGGCTCCACGCCCAGCACAGAGCCAGAGGCAGGGCTCGATCTCACAACCCTGAGATCATGACCTAGCCGAAGTCAACAGTGGGACACTTAATCAACTGAGCCACCCAGGCGCCCCAAATTTAAGTTTATTTTTAAAGGATGTTTTTGTCTCCGCATAAATGGAAACCCAGTATTTTTTATCATAAAGAGTAGGTAACCATAAATATAAATATATGTAAACAAAACAGTGTTATTAAAGTCTGGTCAGATAATATGCCTATACTCCATTTGGAGAAAAAAAAGAGTTTGACAAGTGATCCTTATATTAGGTAATTATAAGTGGCATTTAAGACATATTAACGCAAAACTAGAATGTGTTCCTTGTCTTAATCAGAAAGTTAGAAAGGGAAGTGAAAAAGGACTAACTTAATAAGTGAATATGTGTTTTAATGTTATTTGGTGTCTGAAATAAAATTATCTCAAGAACCAAACTTAGGAAAGTGCCAAGGTTTCGATGTGGCCATGGCTCCGAGGCTGGGCTCCGTGAGTGCCCTGTCCCTCCTCTCTCCTCCGATGCCAGCAGAGCCCCCACCTCACCTGCCTTACATGGGGCACCACACGCAGCTGTCTGTCTTCTCCCTGATTTGCCTTTCGCTCCCACACAGTGAAGGAAGATGGTCCTGTCGACAGTTCAGGCCTAGGACCGCCCTCGCCTGAATGTGCTGCCCCACGCTCAGCCCCTCTTGCCCCTTTCCTCGGGGCTGCTGGCCCGTCCTGCTGTGATGTTTGCTTGCAGTGAGGGAGGAAGAGCCAAGACTCAAATCTGGGCCTGGAATGGACACAATTAGAAGAGGAAATTTCAGCCAACTTGGATTCTAGGCGGTCAGGCTGACCTAGCCTTGGCCGCTATGTCTCAGCCTGGGCATAGGCTCAGCCTGGCCCACCTGAGTTTTGCACTGGGGTTTGGGCCAAAGCCCCAGCAAGTCAGAAAGTATTGTTTTGCTTTATTTTATATTATACATATAATATACATATATATAAAATATATAATATAGTTATATATAATCAGTATATATTAATACTGTACATAATACATATGTATTATATGTAATGAATATTATATAATATAGTGTAATATCTATGTGATATATGGTATAATACATATATAATAGATAACATTAATTGCCAAAGAGAATCCTCAATGTTAATGTTTGCTTTTCTGTAACCTCTATACCTATTTCCCTCTCAGAGAAATCACAGGGTGGGGTAGCTATTCAAGAGCACAATATGGGTATTCTTTTGACCTGAATAAGTCACACTCAGCATCATAATATACAGGACAACCCATAGTACTCCATATACATCACTCTTATAAACCAAGCTTCTTTTTGCAGCATTCCTCCCCCTTGAGGGTGCAAACCATGGACTACTCTCCTCCATATCCTTTCAGAGGGCAGGCAACATCCAATCAGCATCTGCCTCTGAAACCAAAACCTGCAGTCTGCCATTAGGGATCCAGTGTTAGGTGATGACCTTCCCTGGACAGTCTGAGCTTGGTTTCGGATACAGGCTCTTCATTGTATTAGATGGTAAATCTTAAGAAACTAAAAATTTCATCACCGAGTCCAGTTGGTAGTTTATTGTTGATAATATGCGTCTCTAATATCACCATGTTTTAAAATTATCATATACTGTATCTGTTGTGTAGGATTCCAGGGTCCTAAAAGCATTTATTCTGGAAGGGAGTTTAAGGATTTTATTCAGTGATTCTTTCATTTTTTTTTTTTTTGAAAGTTTCTTAAAAGTTACAGTCTTTCTTCCCAGAAAAATGCACATACAGAGAACATAGGTATATAATTTAAGGGATCACAGAATCCCCAGAGGTGCATCCTTGGGCCCTAAGTGAGGAGACCTTGTTCCAGGCTACCTGTAGGTGCTCCACGCATGCCCCCGATGCTGTGCATTGTGTCTTATTTTAACTCCACAGCATTCGTGATTTGTTGGTGGTGCACTGAGCCCAACAATATAGGAAGCTTTTTTACACTTTATTATTTTTGGAATGTTTTGGCCTCTTTTTCAGTCAGCTGCCCTGCATTAAGCAATCACATAGGCTCATGAAAACTTCAGAAGTGGTTTGTACCTGCAAAGAGACGGTGAGCTAAGTACACCGTAAGGCGGAAATTTCCCGTTACAGCCCCGTCTGTGCGGACCAGGGTCAGGTCCCTGACCAGCACTGGCCAGCAGCCTCCACCGCCCCTGCCCTCTGCACACACACCACTTGGTTTGGTGGCCCCCTCAAACTTCAGCCACCCACCGGACATCTGGTATGCAGGTTTTTCTTGGCAGTGTGGGCAGGGAGCCAAATACAACCGTCAGGCCCACCTGTCTCGGGCAGGATGGTTGAATCCCCCTACCTGCCCCCTTTTGCAGACAACTGCCCTGCCCTTAACCTTGGCTGCCCCAGTGTGTCTGGGAGGTGTGGCTTAATGCAGTTTGCTTTCTCTTCCGCTTGGTTGCAGAGCCTCCCCCAAAACAGCTTTGTGGGATGCCTGAGGAACTTTCAGTTGGATCTGAAACCCCTGGACACCCCTTCTGTGAGCGTTGGTGTGTCCCCCTGCGTGGGTGGCTCTTTGGAGAAAGGCATTTATTTCTCCCGGGAAGGAGGTCACGTCATCCTAGGTAAGGGGCAGTTTGGAAGAGTTTATGTCTTGGAGTCTGAAGAACTCGGTCCTTTTTCTTGAATTATGATGTTCTAATTTTTTTTTCTTTTAAAAGCTAACTCTGTGCTGTTGGGGCCCGAATTTAAGCTGGTCTTCAGCATTCGCCCAAGAAGCCTCACTGGCATCCTAATACACGTCGGGAGTCAGCCGGGGAGGCACTTATGTGTTTATATGGAGGCCGGAAAGGTGCGTACCGTGTGATGACAAGGTCTGTGGGTTTCCGTTAGAACCACCTTCATTCCCGGAGACCACAGCAGGGGGCGTTGTGAGAGAGTGGGATCCCATCTTGTTTTAAGAGACCTGATTTCAGGGCTAACTTACTGTTTTCCTTTAGCAAGTCAGTTGGTCATCATGTTTCCTGTTCATCATCTTTAAAACTGGGAAAACTCAAACAAGCCGGGCTGAATTCTACCTGCACCACTTAGTTATATGACCCTAGGGAAGCTACTTAACCTACTTCAGACTCACTTTCTTTATCTTTAAAATGTGGATGATAATGCTTATATCTTAGGGCTTTTGTCAAGAGAATAGGACTGTCATATACTCAATAAATGTTCATTTTTCTCTCTTCCCCCTCACCCTTGTCACATCTCTACTTTTATTCATAAGGGCAGTGCCAGGAGTTGTGGGATATTTGTTCTCAACAGCTGTCTACACCAGGTCTATGCCCAACAGCTGTCTACACCAGGTCTATGCCCATGGCTTGGTGTCTACTGAGTCAGTTTCAGATTTCCCTTACGGTCCCTATACCACCCACCAGCATCTCTGGTCTCTGCAGCCAGGCTGGGCCCTTGGTCTGCTCCCCAGGCTTCCTTTGGCTTGGCATGGGATTCTCTTTCAGTGTAGCCTTCTGTGGCCTCCTGCCCATCCCTCATGGGCCTGGTCAATACCCTACTCTCACCACTGGAGTCCTATCTCTTTCCTTTTCAAAACCTCTTTTAAAAACCAAATCCTTCCAGGAAGGCCTCAAGGCAAAGAGCAAATCATGATAATGTTAAAGAGAAAAAATTCAACTGAGTGAATTCAAAGATCTCGTTGACGTTATTAGTTATTAATCGAGTCATGAATCAGGCAGCATCCCATTTAGCAAGTAGAGGAGGGCTCTGAGTTGTACAAAATGGAAGGGTTTTATAGGAATGAGGGTGGGGCAAGGAAGTCATTAGAAAAGGAAAAGAAAGGATTCTTCCAGGCAAGGTCACCTTCCATTAGGGGAAGGGCAGGGGGTCTTAGTAGGTGGATTACCTCACCTAACTTTCAGGGTGGGGTTGGGGGCATGGTGCTGGAGAAGGCCCATGTGACAGATTACAATGTCATGGGTGCTGTTCAGAAAATTCCTGACTGATCTATTAAGACTACGTTTCTAGGGGAGGTTGAGACGTTACTTAGGTTAGGTCTTCAGCACTGGTTTGATGAATTGCCTTGAGTGGCTCCATTCTGGGCCTGTGTTTTTCTGTTTAGCCATAATAAACAGTTTTCCTTCACCTCTACCCTTCCACAGCTTATTAACGGTGAGGAGAAAACTCCCAGAAGAAGATAAAAGGGCCCAAACTCCTAGAACTCTTTGTATTTGAGATGCAGCCTTTAAGTCTGAGCAAGGCCTCAGGCCAGAGGCAGGAGCAGCTTGCTGGCCTGGAGAGAAGGCTGGCTTTTCAGGGGACGGGAGGGGCTCCAGGAGGGCTTCTGGAGAGGAAACAATCACGCACACAAAAATCGAGACCTGATGACCTTCATAACGGCAGTAACATTGTTTAGCTGGAAAACTGCCTGAGATTTGGCCAAACCGGCTAGCTACATGCAAATTAATGCAAATTAGTTACCAGCTCGCTTGTTTTTGTCCTCGCATTCGTTCACCTTGCTTCAGCCCTTGGCCCTGGCCCAGAGAGTGGGCATGCTGAATTCTACACCCTAGCATGAGTGCCGGACCCCTGCTGCGGGTCCAGTCAAATGCCATCCATGAGCTCACTAAATGCCTTGAACAAGACCCCTGTGTAAGGCATGCATTCATGGAATTCTTATAATTGTCTGGGCCTTGCAGCACGGTGTGCGCCTCAGCCAGCATTTTTGCCTTCCAAATCTCACATCCTTCTAAACAGAGCCACCGTCACGTATTAATAGCTGAGGAGGGTCTTCAGTGCTCGTCAGTGCCCTCTGAGCTCAGCCTGACAGGGGAGGGGTTGGGATTGGGAGGACAGGGCTCATGGCCTTTGGCAACAACTTCAGGCTGGGCCCTGGGTTTGCAGCTTGCTTGCCTAGGAGGGATGCAGCAGAGAGATTCTTGCAAACACTGGCCCCCCGTATGGTCACCTGGTATGGGAGGGGGCTTATGTCTAAAGTGCTTCGGGGCTGGCGCGGTGGGAGGGGTCGGGAAGGGAAGAAGCCAGGGAAGTTGGCTCTACCAGCCCTTCTGAAGGGAAAATGCACGCGTGTTCCAGGTCACGGCCTCTGTGGACAGTGAGGCAGGTGGGATCTTGACATCGGTGACACCAAAGCGGTCTCTGTGTGACGGACGGTGGCACTCCGTGACAGGTACGATGTCCGGTGGCCTGTTGTTCACCCGCTGAAACAGTCTCCCTTTCCTTCTGGACTTGAATGTCCCAGAGGCAGCCTCAGCTCCTCTATCCATTAGTGTCTGACCAGGCTCAGCCCCGGTGGGTTAACAACGGTGAGAACATGTCCATTGTCAGCCCCAGCTGTACCCCTGCCATTCGGGGTTGCTGCAGCCCGTCCTCCGTCGCCTACAGAGGATTTTCTTTTTTCTTTCCTTTCCTTTCCTTTTTTCTTTTCTTTCTCTCTCTCTCTCTTTCTTTCTTTCTTTTTTAGCTCAGAAAACTGATAAGCTCTGTTTGTTTTCAAGGCAGTGTAACCTTATGATTTAGATTTTGGCTCTGAAATCAAAATGAACAAAGGTCAAATCTCAGTTCCAGCCCATACCTGAGTGACCTTGGGCAAGCCACTTAATTGCTCTTTATCTTCAGTTTCCTTCTCTGCACAATGGAGGGAAAAGTAGCGTCCACCTCCCGGGGTGAAAATCAAATGGGATAATGTATGTAAAGTGCGCAGCAGGGTCCAATATGTAGTAAGTGCCCAGTAAGTATTTGCTCTTACTATTGTTGAAGTTCATTGTTGGGCTATTTTTTTCAACCACTATTTAATATTACAGCAAGCGATGTAGATACACCACTGAGTGGAGAACAGGCATAGCCTCCCAAACCGAATCTGCTGTTTTATGAATAACCTGGGCACGTTAGTTTGGAGATACATTAAACCACATTGGCTAAAATACCTTTTATAAAAAAGCTAGTCTCTCCCTGTCTAATTGGAATGCTAACTCCATGGCGATTAGTTACAATTGTTAATATTGGAGGAATTTTATTTGGAGGGTCAAAAGCGGCTCCGTTTTTAGAAGTCAGCGTCTCCCTGGAAAGAAGCTAAGATCGCATGAAATAAACATGGCCTCTGGAGCGGAGGGTCGGAATTCCCAACTCATTCAACTTACAACCAAGCTGTCTTGTCAGGCTCCTCAATGCTTGAGAGTCATAGTGTATTCTCTGGGAAAGAAGAGGAATCCTATCTTCCTCACAGATTCATTTTAAGGATTAAGTTCTGTAATATATGTGGAACACCTAAATACCACTTGGTGTGGAGAAATGAGTTGCATTTGAGTCTAGGTTGGCCGAATTCCTACCAACAGCGCTCTCATGGGAGTGAGTTGAGCAGAAGCCCGTGGTGACACCCTAGCTTAGACATGAAACATTGGGCAGGGCTCTCCTCGGGGGACCGACCTGACGAGCTTCCTTTTCCCCCAGTCACCATAAAACAACACATCCTACACCTGGAGCTGGACGCAGAGAATAGCTACACAGCTGGACGGCTCCCCTTGCCACCTGCCAGCAATCCTGAGCCACTACACATTGGAGGTGTCCCAGGTAACTCTCGTCTTGGCTTCTTCTACACCTGTGTTGCCCCACGTCAGCTCTTAACATGTCCATCTTAACCCAGCAAACCCAGTGCCCCTGCCCATGGGTGATTAGCTGGGCAGCGGTTGGCTGGATGGTGGAGACAGAGAGGCCCTTTGCTCCAACACATGGGAAAACCCAATTGCTAGCAATGGGCACATTGTCTAGCCTGGGCCATCTTACTGCTACTGCTTCTGTCCCAAGCCTATCATTTATAAGCCCCTCTTAAGAGGCTGCATTAACCTAGAAGCCTGATATCAGCAAAGAATCAGGAAAGGGGCTGAGAAACTGGTCTCTCCTCTCTAGGTGTTTAGTTTTGCTGGGGAGTTAAGCTTTGGGGGGCCAGAATGGGAGGATCATGCAGGTTCTGGAATTTTGCCTGGAAGGAGCCTTGTCATTCTGCCTTCTTTTATGTTCCTCCAAATGATTTGTTAATTTTATGGGTCTTCCATGACCCATAAAAAGCACAAGAGTTCAGAGTTATTATTTATTGATTGGGGCTGTGGAATTGGCTCCTTTGAAGAACTTGAAGAGTAGCCTTGTTGCTGATTTATCACAGCAGGCTGGGGTGTGGGGGGTCAGCTCAAAGGAGGAGGTGACCAGGTGGCCTGAGACCCTCGGTCCCTTGAGCTCGAAGAAGACTATTTTTTAAGTTGGGTACATTCACTTGACAGTATGAATTATCCACTGAATGCCTCTTCTTTTCTCTTGAAGCTGGTTTGAAGACACTGAAGCTCCCGGTGTGGAAATCATTTTTTGGCTGTCTGAAGAATGTTCAAGTGAACCACGTTCCCGTCCCTGTCACAGAAGCCGTGGGCACCCAGGGGACTGTCAGTCTGAATGGCTGTCCTGACCACTAACTCAAACCCATCACACAGCAAGGGAAGTCACCTCCAAGAGCCCAGTTCCCCAACACACCTCTCTCTCTCCCCGCAGGATCGTTCTTGACTTAAGACACCCTCTGGGCCGGGTTGCTAGCAAGTCTCATTTTGAATTCTGACCACCCATACTCATCATCTTGGCACTCAGTGCTCTATGTGTATTTTATATAGAAATCCCATTTCTTGAAGATGATGAACAAATTGTTACACGCTTTTGGTAATCTCCTTTCCCACTAAAAATGAAATGTCTTTTAAAGAACATTATCTTCCACCTGTTAAAAAAAAATAAATATCTTTTAAAGCACTTTAAAAACACAAAAACTGTACATGTGTTAAGGGGTTATAACTTATGGGGTTAAATAAAGGCAGTGTACTCTTTAAATGATGATGTTTTATTAGCATTAAGCCAATGGCTCGATGGGCGTTGTTAATTGTACTAATTCCTCCGCATGTGTCCAGTGGGCCACCTACAACACAGTTTTCTGCAGGTGATCGTTACGCACATACTGGCAAGGTACCGTGTGTGCTCAATGTTGGACACACAATCAGGCAGAAAAAGTAATTCCTACCCTGAGGGAATATGCAGTCCTACTGGGGAGACACACAATATTCATAAAATAGTAAATAACTAACAAACCGAATTAATGAACCTCTATTTCCCTTTGGTTTCCCACGTACAGTCTGCTACCAACCAAGTCTCAATTATGATTATCAATTCCTTGAGGGCAAAGACTGTCTAGGAGGGAGCTGAGATGGCTATACATCCTATAATTAGAGCTTTGCATGACAAGCTAACATATAAGAAGGAGGACTTGCTTCTGGTTTTACCGACAAAATAATGAGCCATGCACTAGACCACTATTATTACCCAGCACCACTCTTCCTAATGAAGAAGATTATGTAAGCATTTTTGTGTCTTCTCCATGGTATTTGCCCCTCAGAGGAAAAATAGTAATTCTGAAATTTGGACATAGTAATCCTATATGGTATCCTTGTTGCTCCTTGCCCTCCCCCCTCTGAAATGGAGCCACACTCCCTTCAACCCCGTGCTCTTCACACTGCAGGCCTGCGGGCGTGGTTTCTAGCTACCATACCTACGCAACTGTGGAATATTCTCCTGGGGAGGTAGCAAGTTCCCCATCACAGAGGGCATTCAACAGAGGCTGGCTGGTGGGCGTTAGGGTTGCTGTGCTGACTCAGACATTGAATTGCACGACCTTAAGTTAGGTGTTTTCTGAAAACATTTGACTTCCCAGTGAAAACTTCATCAGGCGATCACCACCCAGACACTGAGTCTGCATGAAGAGCCTCCATTTTACCTGCCTTGGCACCAGCTACACTAAATGGGTGGTTCTCTCTTCCGGCTTCCTGGTGTTAATCTAACTGAAAGTGATTTATTAGTGCTGATTATTCATTAGCACTTCCTAGGTTCGTTAGAAAGGGACAGCGAATCCACTGACACCACCGGTTTTCCTTCCCTTTGGTAGTAGCTTGAAGACCAGCTGTCCCTCTGCCTTATCCGAGTGTCATCCCTGCCACCAGAAGGCAGCCGAGGATGTCACAGATGGAATTACAGTTAAGGAAACAGCCCTCGGCGTGCCCCTTCCCAGACTGTACGTGCGTGTTCTCTGAAAGGAATGTTTACAGCTCCTCAACTGAACCGTCGTGGAAATTCTTTGTAAACCGTAAAGTGCCATACAAATATTATCACTGGTGTCTTCTTCCTGGCTCAAAGTCCCTCCCGGATTGGGCTGACCTTGAGGTAGGAGGCTCCGGAGGGACAGTAGGCTCGCTGACCGTGGCAGGTCCACAGTTGGTTTCATTTTGGTCCAGGAGGGTGGGGGAGGGTGAGAAACGCGGACTGTGAGAAGACCGACAGCACAGCACAACAATCTGGACAACAGTCACTTCCGGGGGCATCACGTGACTATGAAGCAGTCACGTGTCTTCATGGGGGCCTTCCTTTAGCACCTCCCAGGGCACCTCCTGACCTCACTTCTCAGTACGAGGGTTGTTGAGCTTTTGTCACATTCACAGTCACTCCCTGGCAGAGGACATTGGCCCTGAGCAGAACATGCTGACATTTCCTTCCTCCCAGGTGGGAAGTGGTCTCACTTCGCCACAGAGAACTTTGACTCAGTTCCGTTCTGCCCACTCCCCTGGCGATGTTGTACCACAAAATCCCCAGGCCGCATCTTCTGCCCTCCCAACCACATGGACTCCTGTCTCTCTCCCAGCTCCCTGGTCTCCAACTTCAGGTGGGTCGGTGCTAGCCCAGATAGACCAGATTCTTTCTTAGGAATGATGGCCTAAAGCCAGCAATTGAATACAAATGGCATCTATGTTCACTGTAGAAAAATCAGAATAGGCAGAAAGGCATGAAAATCACCCATAGCTCATCACTCAGAAATCTGTAGGTCTTTAGTACTACGTCTGTATTCTTTTTAAATGCACATGTATTTCCTTACAAAATTGCAGTCATACTGTATATATTTTTTTATGGTTTTAAAAAGTATATGGTGAATTTTCCTGGGTCTTTGACTCTAGGACATGCCATCACATGAATTTATCATAATGTATTTAACCAACCTCCAACCACTTAGACAACGGGGTTGTTTCAACTTTTTGTGATTATAAGCAACACTAGAATGAAGATGTCACGGAAGATAAACTCATTTATTTTTCTTATTCTCAGCAGTAGAACTAGGAAAGGGGAGGAACACTTTTATGTTTGTGGCTATAACTGTTGCCATGTCGTTTCCTCAAAGGTTACGTATCTGCTTACACTCGCATCTTCTTGAACTGACCGTAGGGTCTGATGCCACCAACTATAAACTCACCGCCATCTGGCCCTGGTCTTCAAGACGGGGAGCAGCTGTTGGAGCATGCCAGCTCACACACGGCCACCGTGCTCCAGGCTCGTCTGAGCCCAAATCCCAGCACCTGGAAATGCGCGGTCAGCTCCTGGGCTCTGATGGGGAATTCTGCACAACACCTGGAGCCTTAAAACACGGGCCGTTCTATCACTCGCCCCGAAGAACTAGTGCTGAGCCGCAGAGAGCCAGCTATGCAGAATGTGTTACTCTCAGAGAGCTCCAAACCAGGGCCAGGCCTGGCACCTGCTTCCAGAAAGGAGCAAGGCCCTCATCCGAGGATCTGAGGAACGTACTGTGCTCTCTGGGCAGCCACCGGACCTCAGCCACAGGTCCAGCCAGCAGCTACTTCCTCCTCCATCTTGTAAGTTTGCTTTCGTTGTGATTGAAGCTTTAATAAGGATTCGCTGAGGCAAAATGTCTGGGGTTTAAATGGGTAGAAGCTCAAGCCCCCATCCCTCTCCTCACCCTGCCCCTCCCCCCACAACGGAGAAATCCAAAACAGAAACTCTTTTTTCCTAACATGAGTGATAATGGTAATAATAGCACAATAATAGCACCAGTGGTAGGTGACAGATGTGTCATGTTTCCAGCTCCCTAATTTGCCAAACAATATAACTTAATTCCTCAGTGTTGAAATGCGAGCATAATGTCTGCATGCCTGAGTGTGGAAAGCAGAGACCAAATTGGAATATCTCTGTTAATCATCCTCGAGGTGAGGAACAATTATTCTCCCAGAGGGCAGGGTCCTGAGATGATGAATACTATTTACTGAAAATGGTTTTTTCTCCTTTGTTCATAAAGACGTCTATGACCTCAGAATGTGAAGTGTATCTTTCCACTGCCAGAAGGTTTTAGTCCCCATAAATTTTGAATGTGTGGTTTATTTTACTCTACATGAAATCCTTGATAAAATGAGAATTGAGAATTTCAGAGGGTGAAGGCCTGGAACTTTCTGCAGCATTTCTTGGTCTTCCCAAATGCACACAGCACAGCATACACTTACTGATTAAACCATCCCTGGCTCAAAAGGCTTTTGCTAATTAATCAGTAATGTTAATCATTTCACACTCCGGGAGCGTGCATTCCTGGACAGATCGAATGGGGCTAGGTATCCGGTGACGTAGCTTGGCATGTTGTCCATTCAAAAGACAAATGTCAGTGGGTACTTACTATTCCTATAGGAAATAAGCTTGCTCAGAAGCCGTCTGTGCTCTGAAAAATAAGTGAGCATATCTAGCATTCAACTGCAGTGCCGTCCACAGAGAATGCGATCCTTAATGTCATGTTTTTGGGATGTCCTCGGTGAGGCGGAGGCCTCTCTTGCGGGCTGAGGCGCCGTGGGATTTCTAGTTGCTTCCTGAACCAAAATGTCCAGCTGCTGATGAGACAGCTCCTGACAAGTCCGGATCCCAGTGGGGTTTGTCTCCTGCTCTACTGTTCCCCATAATCCATCTCTTCCCACTTCCTCACAATTAGAGGGAAGCCCCTTGGAAAAGCCACCCCCCCCCTTCACGAAAAACCTTTGCTCTTGGAAGTCATGTGAATCTGAGCCACTTTTTGCTCTCTTGGGCCTATAATTTCAATGGAGTTTCAGGCATGCAAGCTTTCTGTTAGATGGTTTAGAATATTCTAGAAGTTTGAGGGACAAAAATTATATCCCTTACTTCACAAAGCTTCTCAGAAAGTTTAATGAGATGATGAATATAAACTGTTTTAGCACGTCGTTGTGGGTGTTACCTACTCTTAACAATGTAAAACAGGGAACAGACGTATCAGAAGTTGGATGCTTCCTTATGCCTTTAGTTTTTTTCTAGGAAAGGAATTCAAATGTCCAAGAGTATGGAAGCCAGAAACCTAATGAGGAAATTTCCTATTCTATTTGTGGCTTATGTTTATCACTTTTCCTGATTTGCCATTCCAGGGAGACAGTAGAGGAAGTCAACTTCCCCCTGTGTTTCCAGCACTGCTGTGAATGCAAGCATATATTTCAGGGGAAGAAAGTGTAGTAGACGCGGCCTGTCACCAGCTCATGTCCCTTCACTCTCCCCCCTGCAGGGCTAGCCGCCCTGACTTCCAAATGCCAGCACCCCTATTTCTTTGAGGCCTTCCTTTGATTGCCGAAGTCAGCTGTGTCCACTCGTGCAGCCAGCTGCGCAGGATTAAGGCCCCAGGTGTGCCCCTTACCAATGACTCCTGGGACTTGGTGTCTTTTTCCCACACGTGTTGGAAGCACGTGTTCTATACTGGTTGCCTGAGTTTCTCCAGCAGGATTCCTCTCCGATCGCCCAGAATGGAAACCGGCTTGGAGAGCTCACTTCATCGGCTGCCTTCCCTTCTGTGTCTTCCTCTTTCCCTTTCCTCCCTCGTTACTGGTGTTTCTGTCACCTCCTAAATAAACTACCTGTACTCAAATTCTTGCTCAGCTCAGCTTCAGGGGACCCCAAACTTTAGGCACCCTCTAAAGAGTAGATCTTGTCCTAAGTTTTCTTTTTTTAATATTTTATTTATTTATTTGACAGAGTGTGAGAGAACACAAGCAGGGGGAGTGGGAGAGGGAGAAGCAGGCTCCACGCTGAGCAGGGAGCCTGATGTGGGACTCGATCCCAGGACCCTGGGATCATGACCTGAGCCGAAGGCAGACGCTTAACCGACTGAGCCACCCACACGCCCCATAGATCTTGTCCTAAGTTTTGACCATACTCTGTGTGTTTTCTAGCTGTGCTCTCTGTGAGTGTAAAGAACCCACAGAACCGGATGCCCTAAAGCTCGAACCAGAATTGTTGCAATGCCATGACAGCCCTGAGATAGAAGAAGATTACCGGGACCCACAAAGATTCACCTCCCCACTCCCCCACATGCCTTGTGCAAAATGATAATGCATTTGGAGAAGCCCAATCCTGGCAGGAGTGAGGGGTACCAGTCAAGAGCCCATGCATGAGGAGGAAGCTTAATGAGCATTTAGTTTTGCCTTGAACTCAGATGTTGCTCAAATGTTCCAGTTTCTCTAGTTCAGCCAGCAAGGTCTTTCCTGCTTTCTCAATAGGTAATGGGCAGGTAATTGGCCGTGCTATCCGTAAGTCACAAACCTACATCCTAGGAGATAATGAGATGTTTAAAGACTCATGAGTAAGAGAGCCCTTCCCCTGGAGATTCTGATTCCCAAGGTAGGAGTGGGGCCCAGAAATTTGTATTTTTAATCAATATAGCAGGTGATTCTCCTAATCAAGCAAATGTGGGAAATACAGAATTATAGAACAAGTACTTGCGTTAAATAGGACTCCACATTTCACTCCATTAGCATTCTACAAATAGGTAGGTTTGCTTAGAAAATAATCCTATTCCTAGCATCCAAACCAGTTATCCTTCAGCTCGAGAATCTGCATTTAAGGAAGGGTCTAGTGTCATTTTATAGTAGAATGATGAAATCAACCTTCTGAGTGCTACAGCTGGGGGACATCTATCAGTGTGGCACAGAAAGTGTCAGAGAGCCCATGGGGCTGCCCAGTGGTGGAAGCCATTTTTTTCTCTCATCTCAACTAGGAAATAACTCTTCCTGTCAAAAGAGAAGGGGGAGCCATCTAAGCTAAGTTGTGTGTAATTCAGGGATAAAAAATGTAGGCAAAAACATTACAGGCAGAGGGAAGAGCATGTGCTAAGGCACAGAGAAGAGAGTGAGCATGGCTTAGGGGGATTGACGAGAACCCCGGGTAGCTTGCGTGGGCAAAGTGCGACCATAAGAAGGCACGTTCAGGTCAAGAGAGAGTGTTGGGGATGGGGCAGGAGCCAAGTCCTGGGGCATGGCGACCTCTGCCAGCTGCTGTGAGGGACTGGACTATGCAAGAAAGAGGTAGTGGGTGAGGGGAATGTCAGTGGAGTGACAGAGTCTAGGAGACCCAAGAGGGGTGAACAGGAGGGGAGGAAGTATCAGCAGTTCATGGAAATTGCTCTTTCAGGTAGCTTGATGGTGATGAAAAAGAGAAAGAACTTGGGGCGGGGGGACATATGATTGAGGTGGATTGCTTTGTTTTGTTTTGATTTAAGAAGGCAGAATAGAGTGTTTTGTGGGCTGGCAAAGAGTCAGTTTATAAGGAGAAGTTAAAGATGAAGGGCAGAAGGAGGATATTTGATGCTGCTCAAGAGGTAAGGGGGCAGGGAATGGACTTGGAGGGAGTGGCCTTGATAAGAGGAGGGAGCGCTCTTCCCTTGAGCCTAGAGGAGAGGTGGTGAGGGTGGGTGGAGAGGGGGTGCTGTATGTGCGTGGGGAACTTAGGGAGCTTCTATTTTCCCAGAGATTTAGGAGATAAGGTGGTCTGGGGGAGGAGGCTTGAGGACAAGAGACCAAAATGTCAATGACCATTGTGAGCGTGATGAGGATCAGCTTGCCAGGTATATGCACAACGGTCACTGAGGAGAACTTGGGGCTTCTCGTGGGATGTTTTTAGGTAGGTTTTTGGTGGCACTGACTCACATAACTAATACTTAGAGGGGTAGAGAAATAAAGAATAAAGCTTTTTTTTTCCCCCTTCCATTTTTATTTTCCATTTTCTGGGTGCCAAGAGTTCTTTACCCTCTTCCGTTCACAGCATGGTTGGCTTAGCTCGTCCAGGGGTTCCCAATCTGCACTGTGCAGCAGAAGCATCTGGGCAGTTCTTTTCAATACAGATGTCTATACCCCAGACATCCCCAGAGATCTGATCTTGTGTGAGGCAAGACATCAAGTCATTTTTAAAGCAGCCCGAGGGATTCCCCAAAACAGCTGGGATCCAGATCCCCTGATGTCAGCCATGTTCAGGGAAGAGTCCTTTCCAGTTGCTTGGTGAGCAACAACTGGAATGTTATAAGAGGTGGCCACTGAAAGTCTTTTGAACTTTATTCTATACATGTTTCCTTAAGTGTGGTTTTCATTTCATTACAGCTTAATATAGCTTTCATTTTGCAGTGTCCTTTTCAACAAAACCTTTTGAATTTCTACAAAGTCTTGAGGTTGAAGAACTCCTTTAAATACTGTTTTAGGTAGACGGGGAGGGGTGGATGCGCACGTAGATCGCAGTAATACATCGATACCTGGACCCAGACGACCACATCTGACCATCAGTCATGAGTCTCTCTCAGGAAGAGAGCATCCCTTGTGGGATGGAAGGTACTTCAGCCTGACTGAAATGTGGGTGCTGCTCATTACGCTAGCAGGGCCCCTCCTGGAAAGAAAGTAGGAAAAGGCACAAGGAACAAGGCAGATGTCTCTAGCTCCCAAGTAGTTGGTAGTGGGTCCTAAAGACTCCACACACTCTCACCCACACTCACACACCCACACACATGCCCACACACACGCCCACACTCTTTCTCCCTCTATCTCTGTCTCTCCTTCTATCTCTGTCTCTCCCTCTCAGAGTCCCCAACCTGCAACAAAGAGGGGGTGTTCCAGAGAAGGTGGCGGGGAAACGGAAACAGGCGGTGTGTGATGGGTCTCACCAGCGGAGGGTGTGCCGAATGTGCCCTTCGCAGTGATGTTTCAGTGTACGTGGAGGACCGCCAGATCGTCCCCTTGCCTCAGACCAGGGACGCAGGCCAGGAACGCCACAGCCCTCTGAATGAAATCAGCTGCTAGGGACCGTGTGTCTGTCACGTCCCCTGGCGGCTACGTAGCCCAGAGTATGTATGGTTGAAGCTTCCAGGGTAACAGCTCCCAGGGTCTCTCTATTGTGGTACCATTTGCAACCCCCCTCACATCTCTTCTCCCCTCCGAGTCTCTTCATAGGCTGACCCTTCCTGTGGGTCAGGAAAGGGGAAGCTGACCCTTGCCTTCCTCTGATCTTGACCCTGATTTGCGGCCTGCTGTAGACCTTCTTTGCAAAGTAGCACATTAAAAGTCCTGCTTTTACCTCAGGGACACAGAGCGTTCAGAGGAGCTGCCACCATGACACCCCCCGCCCCCCCGCCCCGGGAACAGTTGATGCTGGATGTGGGATGGAGACAGTGGGGAGCAGGAGGCTCTGCAAGCTGACTTGCCAGGTTTCTCATGGCTGAATCTGGTGCCCCACACGCGACGGTAGGAGGCACTCTGCTGGCATCATTAAGCCGTGTCTCCACTGGCTCCATCCTGATTTTTTTTAATTTTTTTTTTTTGAGATTTTATTTATTTATTTGAGAGCGAGAGACAGAGCTAGCGAGTGAGAACACTGAGCGGGGAGGAGAGGGAGAAGCAGGCTCCCCACTGAGCAGGGAGCCCGATGCGGGGCTCGATCCCAGGACTCTGGGATCATGACCTGAGCCGAAGGCAGCCACTTAACCAACTGAGCCACCCGGGCGCCCCATCCATCCTGATTTCACCCAGGAGTCACACAGCAAGCAAGCTGCACATAGATGCTGCCCTGTCTGAGCCCACCTGTCACTCTTGGCCACAGGAGGTTAGGCTTCAGCGAGGGGCCGGAGAGCAGAGTTACGGGGGCTTCCGTAACAAAGGGGGATCCAACAAGCTCAGGAAGCCATGGAAGGGGGGTGGGCACCACCTGCCATGATGACCTACACTGAAGGGCGTGGAAGCCCAAGAGCCCTTCGAGCACTTTCTCCAGTGTCAGCTGGAGCAGTTTTGTTTGTTTTGTTGTTGAGCTCTCGCTAATCTCTCAGCCACTAAAGTGGGTCCCTTGGGATTTCATGCCCCCGGTATAAAACAGAAATGCGGAGGAAAGAGTGTGGGTTTTGGACTCAGCAGATGGGCTGGAGACCCAGCTCTGATGCAGCCTGGTGCTACAATCTTGTGCAGGTTTTCTAACCTGGCCAAAAAAAAAAAAAGAAAAGAAAAAGATAAATCATCTGGCCCACCCCTAGCCCTAAGATAAAAAGGGCAAAGACTCCTTAAGACTCACATGGGGGGCACCTGGGTGGCTCAGTCAGTTAAGCATCTGCCTTCGGCTCAGGTCATGATCCCGGGTTCCTGGGATCGAGCCCACCACTGGGCTCCCTGCTCAGCGGGAAGCCTGCTTCTCCCTCTCCCACTCCCCCTGCTTGTGTTCCCTCTCTCAGTGTCTCTCTCTCTCTGTGTCAAATAAATAAATAAAATCTTAAAAAAAAAAAAAAAAAAGCTTTCCATGGGACCCAGCCTACTTCAGGGGATTTGAGTCAAAGCTCTGCCTAGTACGGGAGAGGGTGCATTGGCCTGGTAAGTCCTTTGTGCTCCATACACTGAGGGAAGCCACTGCAGCCCCAGACGAGGCTCCGCAAGGGTCAGGGACAGCGCTGGGATCTCTTCCAGAAACCCTTCTGACGGTGGGTGGGCGCCGTTGGCCCATCTAACAGACCAAGAAGCTCTGGTTCAGCAAGCTTAAGCGTCTGCGGAGATTCAAACTGGGAGCTCTGATTCAGAGAGCTGGCAGTGGGTCCCAGAAGAGGACAAAAACTGGAAAGGCCCCCCCCCCAAAGGGGGACAAAAAGAGAGGCAGTAGGACTAGGTTTGGAGAGACTGTGGCCTTTTTTTTAAAGAACATCTCTCCGCATCTGGTCCTGACCTACTTCTGATCTTTGACCAAGACAAGCTGGGGCTGCCGCAGCAGATGAAGGCTGAGAGGGTGAGCCGGCAGGTGGGTCTTTCAGGTCCTTTTATCCACACTGTTTTGCGTTGTCAGCTGTCCCACAAATCCAAGCGCTAACACCATTTGGTCTGAAGACACGGCAGAATAATTAGAAGCTGGATAAAGCCCTCACGTCAAAGGAAAGGGAAATTTAAAGCAGAGGCAACTAATTACTGTCCAGGGCAGGCATTCCCTGGCCTCAGACTTCATTTTCTTCTTTCAATAATTTCACTGACACATTCACAAAAATGGAGAGAAATCTAAAATAAAAGCAAACCTGGTTACATAGCAAGAAAATGTGCAGTGCCCTGAGCCTCCTATGCCCTGCGTCCTCCCATTAAATTCTACTATGGAAATTGCTTCCTCCCTGTGCTTCAGGCATAATAAGTATTCACTGAAGGAAGGAAAGAAATTGCACAAGTGGGAGATGAACTAAAATGTAAAGATTCCCACCCCCCCACCACCACCGCTCTCAATAGCATCATGTATTCTATTACTAAGGGTTAATGGGAAATTGATCCATTAATCAATCAGTGGAAGACTTTCAGAAACGGCTCGGCTATTCAACTATTTGGTGAAAACTAAGGGAACCACTTCCTCTCTCCTGCGTCCAACGCTTCCCTAGGCAAGTGGATTCAGTTCCACCTGTGGATTCATCAAAGTGACACCATCCCCTACACGCAGAGTAACTCCCTGGGCACTTAAAATAATTGAAAAGAGAAAAGAAACCCCTGGGTCCTGATGGGAACTGCCTTCCAACAAGGAGAATCACATGTTGCAAGAGCAAAGCTGCCCAAGAGCTTCTCTAACCAGACAACTCAGGCTTCTGTAACCAGAGCTCAGGATCTAGCCACTACTAAAAAAAACCCCAAACACACGTGTACCACTTATTGAGCACAAGGCAGGTACCAGACACTGTGCTAACCTCTTGACTGCACAATCTCATTTAATCTCAACAACTACCTGAAGAGTCAGGTGTTATTCCTCCGTTTAGCACAGGAGGAAACAGACGTGGGGAGCAAGCCCCAAGGCTACCCCAAGGTGCTCTGCAGCCCCAGCTTGTCCCGGTCAAAGATCAGAAGCAGGTCAGTCCTCGCAGGACTATGATTCACATTGTATTAACCCTGTGCTTCTGATGCTCCAACATGGGGGGAGGGCAGGCTTGCTGATCCTGGAGGGACTGCGTCTCCCAGGGTTAGCTACTTAGCAGAGACGGCGGAAGAATCACCTGTGAGCACGTGCCCTGCATATGCTCACCCCGCAGTCCAGAGCCCATGCCCCAATACTCCTCTGTGGCTCTCACACTCAGGGCCACTATCCCCCTACCAGATAGCTAGGGAGAGGCCCTATAACCCCCCACCCTAGTCCATCGAAATTATTCAAATCAGCCACTTCCAATCCTGTTTACCCTGCCTTACCTATTTCTTCCACAGAAACCGCAAGGAAGGCTCTTGCCCCCATCTGTACCCTTTCCTCCTGCCTCCCCACTGACGCTGATGCCTCCTCGTGGGCTCCCCTGCCCCCCACGGCATGGTGTGTCCCCTCCTATTGGGATCCAGGAGTGTAACAAGCTATGTTTTCAATGGCGATTGTCTTCTGATCTCACCATACCTGAAAAATAATAAGACCTACTTTTTAATACACCCACCCAGGGTCACCCCTGCACTAACCTGAGTCATGAAAGAGGAAACACAAGAGGGAAACATCCTGTCTTGTTTATTAGTTGGATTGGTGTTTTCAAAGACAAAAGAAGGCCTTCAAGAATATATTCCAAAAGGGGCGCCTGGGTGGCTCAGTTGGTTGAGCGACTGCCTTCGGCTCAGGTCATGATCCTGGAGTCCCTGGATTGAGTCCCGCATCGGGCTCCCTGCTCGGCGAGGAACCTGCTTCTCCCTCTAATCCTCCCCCCTCTCATGTACTCTGTCTCTCATTCTCGCTCTCTCAAATAAATAAATAAATCTTAAAAAAAAAAAAAAAAGAATATATTCCAAGGACATGAAGGACCGCTAACTAGTCCAACCTGCATAGTCCCACATAGACCCACTAATCCATAGTAGCCTTCCATTTCCCCCTGAGTTTCAATGGCACTGTGGTGTTAGGGAAGGAAAGTTTCAGAATATCTGGTGGGGGGGCTTGATTTGCACTCCATCGAGAGTGGGTTAGAAAAGGGCGTCTGGGTGGTTCAGTCGGTTAAGCGTCTGCCTTCAGCTCAGGTCATGATCCCAGGGTCCTGGGATCAAGCCCCGCATCGGGCTCCCTGCTCAGCGAGGAGCCTGGTTCTCCCTCTCCCTCCGCCTGCCACTCTGCCTACTTGTGCTCTCTCTCTTTCTCAAATAAATGAATAAAATCTTAAAAAAAAAAAAAAAAGAAGAGGCTGAGAACGTGAGACTAAGACACAGTCCTCCTTCCCCTCTGGTGGGTGGGCATTCTTCCTCCAGAAAGTGTTCTTCCATGCTAGATGGAAGCTTTTCACTTAGGGGTAAAGTTAGCTACCTAGGGCCAGGGGGCCAAATTAGCATACTTAGAACAGATCATTAAGCCAAAGACTTCAGTTGAAAATAGTAATTAATCACCAAAATAACTTTATTCAGCCTGTTTCCCGCCTCACACAGGACTGTCACTCCGTGGAGCTGATCTCAGCCCAATCCCACGTTTAGGAAAAGCCACTAATGCATGGGTGAGCTCACGGGCTTCAGCACAGCCCTCCTCCCGCTCCTCCTCTCTTGCCCCAAGTGACTTCTGCACGTGAATAGAAAATTCTCAGAGCACTCCAACATCCAAGCCCTGAAACTTCACCCAAACGCCACATCTGCTTTCAAAGGCATGCTTTTCAAAGGACTCTTAGTCACCCAAGATAGGGCTAGCTTTCAACCCTCTGAGTCACACAGCTAATGGGGCTCTGCTGTCCTCGGCGGACACGGGGTACTCACGGCCAGTGTGAGCTTCCAGTATGTGTACCTAAGTAATCGGTGGAGGGTCTTTCGGGAAGGATGGGGCGGCAGATTCTACCATAGGATAAACAAGATTTCACATCTGCAGAGCTTCCAAAAGACGATTGAGCGTAGCGGGCCAGAAAAATTGGTTGGCATTATTCTTTTTGGTAACGGATTGCTCCCTATCTGTAAATGGGGGTGGTGTTACTTTTGTAAATCCTGGCTTTCCCCCAGAGCCCCACCTGAGATATCTGGGCACACAATTTCTTCTGTGTGCAACCCCAGACTTAAGTTCCTCCAACTTTGTAGCTCCACTTGGATACCAACTAGGCACCTTAAGCTGAAATATGCCTGAATCTAAATACTGCTTATTCACCCAAAACGATTCATCTCCCGAATGTCCCAATTTCAGTAAATAGTATCACTGTCTATCTCGGTGCTCAAGCCAAAACTCTATGACTCATCGTTGGTCCCTTCAGCCTGCCGTTTCAGTTCCTCCTCCTACACACACCTCAGATCTGCCCACATGTTTGTGTCTTCACTGTGGCCCCACATCAGGCTGTCAGTCTTTCTCCCTGGCTACTGTGACGGCCTCCTCACGGGGCACCCTGTATGAGCTCTAGGTCCTTATAAATTATTCTTACCATTGTGGCCAGAGTGATTTTTGGTGATGCACCAGACAAATACATCTGTCAAGAGAATTCTCTGTTAAGAAATAAATGTTAGAGCTCCTTATTACAACGAATGTGTTAAAGTCATTTATCTCAATCAGGCCTGAAGGGAGAAAGCTGAAGCCTTGATACTTTCTTACAAAAAAAAAAACAAGATAAAAAGAAGAATTCATGTCCCTAAGGAATTATAAACAGTGGGCCGAGTGCAATTTTCTATGCCGATCAATTAATATGTTGCTTTAGAATTGATGGTTTCATTCTAAAGGAGATAGTATATTACACTTTTAAAGTCCTGATGTCTCTAAAATAATTCTCACAGACTGGCCAAGACATTTTCATAGTAACCAAATACAAAACAAGTCAATCTGACACAATGGGGCCTTTACCCCAACATGGGTAAGGATTATATTCTAAAGATTTTCCAAGTTGAATATCCTACTAATATTGGGAGCCTTTCTCCTTAACAATTAATTAGTTGTAAAAGGCTTTATAGCTCCGGGCCTTGTCTTCCCAAGACAACTGAGTCATCAGACTCTTGCCTTCCCAAGACTCTTTGCTAACAACCGATTATTAGAGGCCTGCACGTTTCTGGTGTCAGTATTATCTTTTTTTTTTTTTTACAGCCCTATCAAAATTATAGGTCGCACCGTTTTCCCATTTCCATGTTAAAGAATGTGGAATTGACAAGTCCCTGTGACCACCTGTCACTCTCCTGCTTAGAATCATTGTGGAGCCTCACTTTCTTCTGAAACTCCTCCTCTTCCTGAAGTCATGACCCTGGAAGTGTGCCCTCCGGTCACCTCTCTCCTCACTATCTCGGTGCCCCTCTGGCCACCCACCATCCTCAGACCTCATCACAGACCCCACTTCTTCCCTCTGCCTCAATGCTCTTCCCTGGCTCTTTCCATAACGGATCCTTCCTGCCTCCAATTAAAATCACTTCTGGAATCCCTGTGTTGACTAAGAGCATGCTCAGCTGCAAGCCACAGAAAACAAGACTAGCTGGAGCATTAAAAAAAAAAAAAACAGAGGAAAAAAAGAGAGGTTTCTTTTTCCTATGTGAGCCCTCTTGAGAAGTAGTTAGGAGCTTTGCTTCAGCAGTTCCTCAGCATCATCAAGGACTCAGACCTTCAGAACTGCTCTGTCAGATTTTTATCTTCATGCTTGCTGTTTCATGATCTGAAGAAGCTGTTTCCAGTCCAGATGGCTCACTCATTTTGTTTGAGGCAGGAGAAATGGGCAGGGGGAGGCAAAAGGCTTTCTTTTCACTTACCCCCCACAACCCCTTGAATCTCACTGAGTCTCATGTCTGCTTTTATGCCCGTCACTGGCCAAGGGGAATGGGATGATCATCACTGATCTAGACCAGCCATGATTCACCCCTCGGGCAGGGGTAGGGGCTCTGCTCTCACAATCAAGGAACCCCCACATGCCCTCTGAATCCACTAGGTTCTGCTAGCATAGAAAGGTGGGGGTGGGGAGCGGAGGGACGGTTTCTGCCACATCCCTGCCCCTTTACTTTCTATACTGTCACCCTATTCATGTCCTTTACTGCAGCAACTGTGATCCGGAAAGCCTTGAATATTTATTTATTTACTTGTCTATTGCCTATGTCACCCACTGGAATGGAAGCTGCATGAGGGCAGGGACCTTGCCGATCTCGTTCACAAATGCATCCCCAGTGCCTGGCAACCAAGATACGTGTCTTTGGGTAGATAAGTAAAAATTCCTGCTACCATATGTGTGAACGATCACTACGCATCAGCTGTTTCACATATGTTAGGGCATTTAATACCCATTGCTGCTCCGTGTGGTCCTTAGTGGTCTCTCCTCTGACAGACGGGAAGAACTAAGGCTTAGGGAAGGGTTAACACCCATGAAGCCTTCACGGTGAGTGACGGGGCTTGGTTTGAGCTCCAGTATCCAACTTCCAGGCCTAAGTGAGTCTTAGGCCACCAAGCGCCATCATTCCCTAGATGTAGCAGTTCCCCAATTCACAACCTCTTGGCCACCTCTGTTTTCAGAGCAGCTGTGGGAGACCCTTCCTTGCCAGCTCTCCTCACTTTGTGCTGATAGGGTCCAGGACCTCTGCGCCCCAACACGCCAGAGTGCCCTTGTCCCATCCAGGTGCAGCTGCAGGCACAGCAAGTGTCCTCCAGGAGAAGGCCTCAGCCGATGGGGCCTGGGAGCTCCAGCCTCTATTTTAGGTGGATGGCTCTGACCTTCCGCATGCTCCTCAGAGTACCATGGAAGAGGGCCCTCCCCGTTGCCCCCCGGCCCCTGCCTAGTGCCAATTGCCCCCGTTGGAGGCAGCATAACATCCCCAAAGATGTCCATGCCTGAGCCCCAGAACCTGTGAATGTTGCCTTTCCTGGCCAGAGACTTTGCAGAGGGGAGTAAGTGAAGGACCTGGAGTTCAGGAGAGTATCCTGGATAATCCTGATGGACCCAGTCTAATCCCATGGGTCCTTGAAAGTGGAGAATTTTTCCCAGCTGTGCTCTGAATGAGCCTTGATGACAGAAAAAGGGTCAGGGAGATGGGATGTTGCCAGCTTTGAAGATGGGGGACAGGGCCACAAGCCAAGGAATGACAGCAGCTTCTAGAAATGAAAAGGAAGGGAAAAGAATCATCCCCTAGAGCCTCTAGGAAGGAATGCAGCCTTGCCAAGACCTTGATTTTAGCCCACTGAGACCTGAGTTGGACTTCTGCTCTCAGAACTATCAGATAATGCGGTTAAACTGTGCTACATTGTGTTGTGTTAATAGCTAACCACAAACTCCAAGGGATAACAAATACACTCCATCCCCTTAATAATATGTACTTATACTGGTTTTTTCCTTCTTCCCTGTCTCTCTCCACTCCCTAACTCCTACTCCCCAGGATAATTCCAAATAGCCAAGTCCTTGTCTCTGGCGTTGTTTACGGGACACCCAAACTAAGATAATGGGTATACTTTTTACTGACCTCCATATTTCTTATATTCCCCACCCCACTGCACTCGTATACCTAGTCTTCAATGACTCTGGAATGGATTCAAGGGCAGTTAAATTCTAGAAACTGCAGACTTCTAGGCAAATTTGTAGGTTGTAATAAACCTATACCTTTCTCAAATGAATAATTAACAGGCTCTTGGCTTCTGGTAATTTAAGATTATGGGATCATTTTTTAATTATAAATTTTATTTATTATTTCTAAGTGTTGTCACCATGATTTATGCTATTTGGAAGGAATTTAATACCTTAAATATTATTAAAATGAAATGGAGCTCAGCTATTTTAGTGAGCTAAGATCTTTTGAAAATGTATTAGTCTGTATTGCCTGATGATGGAATTGGTACTGTTAAGGAAATAATATTACCTGTATTATTATTACCTGTTATTACTACCTTTATTAGTATTACTAATACTAATCAGTGTTAGTATCACTACATTTATTAAACTGATACTGGTAAGGAAATAATATTACCTACGTCACCCATATAATATCATCTGTATTATTAAAAAAAACATTATCAGGGCACCAGTGTGGCTCAGGCAGTTAAGCATCTACTCTTTTTTTTTTTTTAAGCATCTACCCTTGATGTCAGCTCAGGTCATGATCTCAGGGTCGTGGGATCGAGCCCCATGTCAGGCTCCACACTGTAGCATGGAGCCTACTTAAGATTTTCTCTCTCTCTTTCCCTCTGCCCCTCCCCCCCCACTCCCACTCCCACTCCCACTCAGGCATCCTCTCTCTTTCTAAAAAACAAACAAACAAAAAACCCACTACATCAAAATCTCCCCAGAGGGAGCTTTGCGCATCCTTTTTTTTTTTTTTTTAAGATTTTATTTATTTATTTGAGAGAGAGAATGAGATAGAGAGCATGAGAGGGGGGAGGGTCAGAGAGAGAGGCAGACTCCCTGCTGAGCAGGGAGCCCGACGTGGGACTCGATCCCGGGACTCCAGGATCATGACCTGAGCCGAAGGCGGTCGCTTAACCAACTGAGCCACCCAGGCGCCCAGTTTTGTGCATCCTACTAAGTATGTCTATGCAATACACAATTGTCCAATTATTCACCTTCCTTCCATTTTCAAATTCTCAAGAGTATGTTAGTGCATCTTTAAAGGTTTTCTAACCCCCGTGAGGGAGCTGTGCAGTGATTCACAAGGCAGCGTGGATTCGGAGAGACTGTGGCAGATCTGCTGGTGGGCCGTGTGCAAGAGCTTAGCTGTATACCTGAGCCCCTAGCCCCTTGATGTTTCTTTTCTAATAACTACTCGTTGTCCTGCTAAAGTCTGAAAAAGCGCAGGTCATATTCTCCAGAAGGATTAATAGCAAAGGGCCACTGGAAGCTGTAAGTGACAGGAAACCTAGTTCCAGCTCAGAAATCCTCTTGGGTACATATATCTGCGGTCCCAGAGGGAGGTCTATAAATAGCAGGCCGGGTAGCAGCTAGCTGGGCTCAGCTCGAATGCCTCTGTGACCTGGGACTCTTGCAGTTGATGCCGCGGGCAGTTGGTGGGTGGGCAGCTGTCTGCGGGGCTCGCTCTGGCCGGCAGCCCCTCTGCATTAGTGACGGACGAAGTTGCCCCAGGGGAGCCCTTGGCATGGCCCAGGCTCCCTCACCGCAGCACCCAACTCAGTACGGCGTGTCTGGGGAAAGCGTGGGCTCTGAAACCAAAGGTTGTCCAAAGGAGACTTAGGGTCTGCCTGGAATCCGATGACAAGTCAGTAAGCATAGAAATAGCCCCATCTCCGCGCCCCATCCACAGTCACTGGGCGCTGGGGCAGGCAGCCAGCTTCCAAGCCTGCTGTCAGCTTCAGGTCACTGAGGGCCTCCAGCTGAAGGGATTCAAGATCCTCGAGGCGAGAAGCAGGGAAATCCCCAGGCTTTGAAATGCTCTGCACCAAGACACTGCATAGACCAGGAATGAGAGTGTTCTGAGTAAGAGTTAGGACTTACAAAATCTTGTGTCCCTAAGGGAAAGACAGGGAAGGAGAGGTGGACTGAGGGAGGGAGGAAGGAGGCAGGGAGGGAGGCCCTGCTCCTGAATCTGGAAAAACTTTGAATTTATGTGCAGCTTCTCTTCATTGCCTTCCCATTTCTCTATTGTGTTCTGGAACCCGCCCAGGGTCCATAACTGGGGCAACCTTAGATGAGTCAGGTTGGGTCCCACTTGCAACCTTTCCTCCTTCTCCCAATCAGCCTGTCCTGCGTCCCAGCATCTGGCCTCCAGGCCCTGATGTCTGCCTGCCGACCCCAGAATGGTGATGGAGAGAAAAAGAAGAGGTGGCAACAGGCTAGGATGATACCTCTCTCAGAGAAGCTGGTTTCTGTCCTCAGGCAAAGTGACAAAGACCAGCCTTACGCCAAATGTGGCTCCACCTCGGGCCTGGCCTGACCCATCCCTCCCCTCTCCCATCTTGCCAATGGCTGTGCTCTCCTATTTCAGTGTCCCCCCTCAGAAAGTACTCTCCTGTCTACCCCACCCCAAATTGCTTCCCGTCTATCCGTTGTCCCTTACCCTTTATTTGTAAGGGTATTGTTTATTATAATATTTAGTAAGATGCTTTCTTTTCCTTCTGTTTATTAACTACCTAATTTTATATAAAATATGCCCATGCTATAAAGGTCTACTTGTAGCCCATCTGGAATATAAAGAATATAAGTTCCATATAACAACCCACATGCTCTCTTTGTACAGGAGAGACAACCATGTTTCCCATGCTTTCCTGTAAGAGAGAGACCACACCATTATGCAGGCAGATGACTCCCCAAGGAGGTGTCCCCTCCTCGGAAAGTAATAATATTCCTGGCAGCCCAAGTCCCCAGCCCATGGACAGCTTGGGGTTAAATGGTGTCTTGAGTAACTCCTGCCTTTTCATAGTGGTGACTAACATAACATAATAAAATAAAATTAAAAAAAAAAAAGAACTCTGATTTCAGGGATGATCATATCTGCAGAACAAACTACTTTTAAACAAACACATACAGATTTAAAAGAGTGGGTTTCTCCATCAAGAACTGAGAATTTGCCCAAGAATAAAGAGCAAGGCGTGTGGTGACTCTGGAACTCCAGCCATTCTCAGGGCAGGTGAGCATCCGACCCCTGGAAGACAAGTTGGAGAAAGCGTTAGAAATGGGAAACTGAGAAGCAAGAGAAGTTCCTTTCAGAAGTTTCTGCCTCTCCCCTTCCATCCAGTGGGACCCCTCTCCCTGGCCCCAGCTGCCAAAGCCAGAAATATCCCTTTCTCACCCACTGCTCACTCACCCGCTTCACCCTCTGTGCATCAGGGAAGAAGAATTCATCCAAATAGTTGTACAATGATCCAGTTTAAGACATTTGGTCTCCTAGGAGTTATATTTTAAATGGGAGATGTAAAATCCATCCTTAGAAATGCAGCTCAAGTATTACCTTCTTCCAAGCTCTCCCTACCCTGTGTCAATGGCTTCCAGTTGGGGCTCCCGTAATACTCTAATTTCTCCATCTTGCTTGTGCCACATTTTATAATAGGTTGTGTACTTGTGAGTTCAATAGGGACAAGGGATATGCCAAGCTCCAAGCTAGCATAGCTCTCAACGTGGAGCAAAGGCATCATAAACGCTGACCAAAGGAAGGAACAAATGAGTAAGTACGTGGATTTCCCCTGCGGGGCCTGGTGCACCTCCAAGGCAGCATTGCTGTCTTCCTAACCTTTCAGTCTGAGAAGCAATACAGCCCAGTCGAGGCAGGACTCCACAGCCAGACTGCCTGAGTCAGACTCCACATTCCGTCACTGAGTCGCTAACTGTGCCTCAGTTTCCACTTCTGTAAAATGGAGAGAATAGTGCCTACCTCATAGGGTGTAGTGGTCATTGATCATTAAAAGGGTTAACATTTGTAAAGTACTCCAACTGGGGCCTACCACGTACCATGTGAGTACTAGCTACTAATGTTATTGCTTGAATTCTTAGTACCTACATAGCAGAGACTCGGTAAATGGGCATCTTGGGCATCAGTCACAGATGGGCGAGGGATGGAATTACACCTCCCCGTCTCCCCTGCGTCACAACACAGATGCCCACTCATGCCATGGGTACCGACAGCAGGCTCTGGGCATGGCCGGAGAGACAGATGAAGAGAATACCAAAGACAAATTCCACCAACCGCTAACTTCACGTCTGGGTTCTTTCCTCTGCCCAGTAGTGAATACTTTGGGTTTTTTAATGTCATTTTTTGAAATAGTACAAATATCAGTGGAATTCGTGCCAACTTTCTTTAGATGACTACCTCAAGTGGCTGATTCCTTTAACCAAGAAGACTTAGTCTTTGCGTAGATGAAGTGGATGGTTAAACACACTCATATTTATAACCCTTTCCTTAGGCTTGATCTTGATCTTCAAGAAGGGAACATCCTCAAAGTAAACATCTAGCCACCCTCAACTGTGTCGCGACTTGAAAATTCCTATTCAAGTGACCCGTCGGATCTAGGCAAAAGTATCCTGGCAATACCGTGATCTAGGGGCAATTTGTCTTCAATTACATATTTGTAAAGTAAATACTGAGTTTTAGACTGATTGTGGGAACTTAGCAAAAAAGGGTCTGTAAAATGTTTACGACAAAACATTTCAAGATAAATAAGAATATAAAGGTAAATATTAAGGTAAATCAAATATAGAACATTACCAAAAGGAAATTTCTCAAATGTTCTTGTTTGGATCACCTAAACTAGGTATGAGATCAGGAGACTTCCTAAATAATTTATGCTTGTAGGTTACAATGAAATAACTATTGGCATGTGTGAAGGCATTCTGTTTGGTTCTTTGTTTTTTTGTACTTTTCATTTTACCTACTATATTTTCATTATGTGTGGTCTGTATGCCCTCCCTGCTCCTTCACACACACACACGAATGTAAGCTCCATATGGAAATGCTTTATTTTTTATTTTGTGCACTTCTGCATTGGCGTCAGGCACATAGTAGGAGCTCAATAAAAAATGGTTGCATGAAGAATGAAATTACAAGTCTTTTGAAACCAATTGCACTCTCCAAGTGAAATTCAAACACTTAATAAAACTCTGGAAGTTTGTAAAATCCCCCATCCTCTAAAACTTAGTATTTTCCAGAGCAGATCCAAGGTACTAAAGGAAAATTCTGAGGGGGAACGGAAGCCAGTGATTATTCCAGTAACATAGCTAGAGAAAATCAGAGGACTAACCACTCAGTGAAAGTAAAGGGTAACCTTTGCTTTAACACAGAGAAAAGGAAACTGGAATAAAAATAGAAACATCCGAGAATTTATCTTTTTCCAGAAGATGTTCTAGGGAGAAAGAGATTGTGGACTAAGTTTTCAGGTACAGATTATTTGGTTTGCACCTTACATACTATGTGGCCGACTCTTCAAAAGGCAAGGTCTGCTGCTGCTGAGTACGTTACTAACTGCCGAAAAGAGAAGTACGGTTACTGGATGTGTGGTCAAAGTATGAGTTTGAGTTTGCCCTTTAACCAGAGCAGTGAGTGTGGCCTTGGCCTTCTTACTTAACTGCTCTGTCTCAGTTTCCTCATCTATAAAAAGGGCATGATAACAATCCTTACCCCTCATGGGGTTGTTTTGATGATTAAGTGAGAAAGCTCATAAAGTGGTCACTGACATATTATGACAACTCTATAAACATTAGCTGTTGTTATGACCGTCATCAAATCCTACCACCTCGGGGCTCATGCTATTGGGGGATGTTGTTTTACAAGAGTAAAACTTTCTCTCCTAAACTGTGAACTATGAAGGACCAGTTGCTCTTTTCCAGAGGTGCTATGCTTTCTCTCAGCCCGGGGCCCTCGCAACTTGTGGCCCACTCTACCAGCTTACCCATCTGCTCCCTCATTAGAGCATCAGCTCCTTGCAGGTGGGGATGATGTTTATTCATTACTGTATCTTCAGTCTGGCAGAATGCCCAGCTTATAGTGGGGGCTCAAGGAATGCTTACTAAAAGGATAACTATTTAATAACAATGTTAACATTTTGCTATTATCTGAAATAGCTATTTTACCAATTAACATGACTCTTGCCTAACTCTGTTCAGAACAACATCCATAATACACACCATCACAGCAGTCTGAAGTTTTCTAAAAGATACAGTCAAGCAAAAAGTCCAAATACCATGTCACATGGTAAGTTTAGGACAATGGCATTTGAAAGGCCAAGACAAAACTAGCCATTTAGGCTTAAAGTTCAGAGACTCAAAAAAATTTTAAGACTCGTTTCTGACCAAAATGGAGTCACCAGGACCGGATTTACTGTCACTGAGACAAAATTTGTGAAACAAAGTCGGAAGCAATTCGACATCAGGCAACAAAGAATTATAGTCTCTGAGGGACGGGAAACAAAGGAGGTGAGCCTAGCATTGCCTTGAGAGTGCTTCCAGGTCACAGCGCAGTGACGGGAAACACACGTAGACATCAGCAGATTCCGTGAGTTGAAGAGGTGACGCTGAGTCAGGCGAGACCAATGTGCCGAGAGTTCACAGGACAGAGTCCAGAAGAGGAGATGGCTGCCCAGGGAGGAAAAATTCCAATGATTTGAAGAGGAGCCCCCTCACGTATTCAGCTAAATACTGATTAGTGCATGCAAATGAGATAACTAGCTGAGGCCAGGGAAAAAACTATTCCTTAAAGGATGAGAAGTAACAGTGCTCAGTGCTCAAAAAGGTCCAGGAATCTCCTCTGTCCCCAACAGCCAGACAGAAAACCTCATGATTCTCAGGCCATTGGTAAAGTACAAAAGACTTTGGCTGAATAGTGAGGAACAATTATTAACCCTGGACTGAGCTTTCCTCCAGACCCACTAACAAATCTTAAAAGCAAGACCTAAAAAGATCAATTTATTTTTAAGTAACTTCTTTGCATTCCAGAACAATATTTATAGAAATACAAAAATATCCAGCACCCAAGAAGATAAAATCCACAATGTCTGGAATCCAAAAAAAAAAATTACCAGGCATGCAAGAAACAGGAAAATGTGACTCGTGATAAGCAGAAAATCAATCCATTGAACTAACTCAGAACTGACACCAATGTTAGAGTTAGCAGATAATGATATTAAAACAGTTATAACAGGGTTGCCTAGCTGGCTCAGTCAGAAGGGAATGCAACTCTACATCTCAGGGTTGTAAGTTTGAGCCCCATGTTGGGTATAGAGATTACTAAGAAAAATAAATTTAAAAAACTTAAAAAAATAGTTATAACACTTCTATATGTTCAAAAAACTAAAGTAGATGCATGGAAGATATCAAAAAAGATCCAGATCTGGGGCACCTGGATGGCTCAGTCAGTGGCGCGACCCACTCTTGGTTTGGGCTCAGATCATGATCTTTATGGGTTGTGGGATTGAGCCCTGCATCAGGCTCCTCGATCAGCGGGGAGTCTGCTGGAAATTTCTCTCCTGGGGTGCCTGGGTGGAGCAGTTGGTTAGGCGTCCAACTCTTGGTTTCAGCTCAGGTCATTGTCTCAGGGTCATGAGATCAAGCCCCGCATTGGGCTCTGTGCTCAGCACAGAGTCTGCCTGAGATTCTCGCTCCCTCTCCCTCTGCCCCTCCCCACCCCAAGCTCTCGCTCTAAAAATAAATAAATAAATAAATCTTAAAAAAAAAAAAAGATCCATGTCAAACATCTAGACATGAAAACTATAATGTGTGAGATGTTAAGTACAGTTAATATTATTAATGGCTATAGGAGTACTGACAAAACTCACTCTATCTTTTTTAAAATTTAATTTTATTATGTTAATCGCCATACATTACATCATTAGTTTTAGATGTAGTGTTCCATGATTCATTGTTTGCGTATAACACCCAGTGCTCCATGCAGAACATGCCCTCTTTAATACCCATCACCAGGCTAACCCATCCCCCCACTCCCCTCTCTTCTAAAACCCTCAGTTTGTTTCTCAGAATCCATAGTCTCTCATGGTTCGTCTCCCCCTCCAATTCCCCCCTTCATTTTTCCCTTCCTAGTATCTTTTTTTTTTACCATAAATCACAGACCTGTACCTCTAAAACTGACTCTATCTTTAGCCTTTCATCTTGTTCCTGTTTGTGCAGGAATTTCCCTCAGGGACCACATGTTCCTGGCCCCTTGGAAGTTAATATATGCCTGACCAGAATGCAGAGGGCTTGTTCTGATCTTCGGTCTGCTGTGTAGATGGTGCCACTTTAGATATCTACCCTTGCTCTATAAAATCTGTGGGGTAATGTCTGGACTTCGCGGAGAAGAACTGCATAACACCTGAATTGTTGTCCACGAGATCCCCCCGTCAGTAAGTTAACCTGAATAAAACTCTGTATAAATGGTATCAAGTGTCATTTTTCAGTTTCAAAGTGCCTTCTCAGTCTGGAGGATATTCTACTGTCCCTCCTCCACTTTCTAATGGCAAATTAGATATTGCAGATGGAAAGAATAGTGACCTCGAAGACATAGATGCTATCCAAAATGAAACAAAGAAGGGAGAATTTTGGTAACGAACAGGGCATCTGTTAAGTGTGAGACAATTTCAGCTGGGCTAATATGTGCATAATTGTAGTCCTTGAAAGAGGACAAAGATAGAAGTATAGAAAAAAAAGTTTGAAGAAATAATGGCTAAAAACTTTCCAAATTGGGTAGAACTATAAACCCACAAATCCAATAACGTCAGTGAACTCCAAATGCAGGAAACATAAATAAGGCAACATCAAGGCACATCATAATTAAATTGCTCAGAGGGACACCTGGGTGGCTCAGTCATTTAAGTATCCAAGTCTTGGTTTTGGCTCAGGTGAGGATCTCAGGGATCCTGGGATTGAGCCCCACGTTGAGCTCCGAGCTCAGCAGCAAGTCTGCTTGTCTCCCTCTCTCTTTGCCCTTCCCCTTGCTCTCACACTCTCTCTCTCTCAAATCAATAAATAAATCTTTAAAAAAAAGTTTGATAATAATAAAAAAAAAATTTAAAGTTTGATAATAAAGAAAGAGAAATCTTAAAAGTAGCCAGATGGGGGAAAAACATACATACAGGGGAACAAACATAAGGACGACAGCACATTTTTTTGCTGGAAACAATGCGAGTGAGAAGTCAATGCAATAATCTCTCTAAATGTACTGAAAGATCCCTTGATGAGGCAAGCATTACCCTGATACCAAAAACTAAGGTAGAAATTACAAGAGAACTACAGATCAGTATTGCTTATAAACTTGGCTCTGGTTATTAAGACAATATGTTTGTTTATGTAGTTGATGTGAGGGAATCTACAAAGACACTAGAACTAATAAATGAGTTTACCAACATCATGCGATATAAGATAAATACACAAAAATAAACTTATTTCTATTAGCAGTGAACAATTAGAAAGTGAAATTTTAAAAAAACAATACCATTTACAGTACATCAACTATATGAAATACTCAGTCTGACACAAGATGTGAAAATCTTTTACATTGAAAACTACAAAACTGTTGACAGGAATTATAATAATAATATAATAATGATATATTGTATGTTATATATGTATAATATATGTATCATATATAATAAATGAAGAGATACAGCATCTTCGTGGGTCAAAAGAATCAGTATTATTAAGATTTCATTCTCCCCAAGTTGATTTATAGATCTATAGATCAACTCACTGTCAACTGAAATAACAGAAGGCGGGCGCCTGGGTGGCTCAGACGGTTAAGCGTCTGCCTTCGGCTCAGGTCATGATCCCAGGGTCCTGGGATCGAGTCCTGCATCGGGCTCCCTGCTAGGCAGGGAGCGTGCTTCTCCCTCTGCTTCTCTCTCTCTCTCTCTCTGTCTCTCATGAATAAATAAATAAAATCTTAAAAAAAAAAAATAACAGAAGGCTGAGTTTTTGTAGAAATTGACAAGCTGATTCCAAAATGCAAGGGATTTAGGATAGTCTAAACAATTTCAAAAAAAAGTGCATAGTCGTAGGACTAGTGTGACCTGATTTCAAGACTTATTATAAAGCTACACTAGTCAAAAGAGGTGGTATGGGTGTAAAGATGGACAAAAGGTGAAATGGAAGAAAATAGTCCAGAACTAGACCTACAAAAACCTGGGCAAGGGCTTTTGGCAAAAGCCCAAAGGCAATGCAGTGGAGAAAGAGGACCGTTCAACAAATGGTGCTAGAACAATTAGATATCCATATGCAAAAAAAAAAAAAAAAAAAGGACTTTGACTCATATCTGTACATAATATACAAAAATTAATTCAAAATGGGGCGCCCAGGTGGCTCAGTCGGTTAAGCAGCTGCCTTCGGCTCAGGTCATGATCCCAGGGTCCTGGGATCAAGTCCCACATCGGGCTCCCTGCTCAGTGGAGAGCCTGCTTCTCCCTCTCCCTCTGTCTGCTGCTCTGCCTACTTGTGCTCTCTCTCTCTCTGTTAAATAAATAAAAATCTAAAAAAAAAAAAAAATTAATTCAAAATGGATTATAGATCCTAATATGAAAGTTAAAATTATACAACTTCTATAAGAAAAAGCCTTTTGACCTTGGGTTGCTCAAAGATTTCATGGATACAACACTAACAGTACAGCCCACCAAATAACAAATTGGTTAGATTTCATCAAAATTAAAAATTTCTACTCTTCCAAAAAACAAAAAGACCACAGCCTGGGCAAAAATATTTGCAAATCACATATCTGATGAATGAATTGTATCCAGAATATATAAAGAAATCTTGAAACTATATTATAAGAAAACTAACAACTCAACAGAAACTTTGGGCACAAGATTTGAACAGACACTTCACCAAAGAAGATAGACCGATAACAAGTACATGAAAAGATGCTCAATATCATTACCCATTAGGGAAATACAAACTGAAACCACAGTGAGAAGCCATTACAAACCCATTAGAATGACTAAAATTAAAAAATTAACCATGCTGAGTATAGGTGAGGATGTGGAAGAACCAGAGCTTTCCTATACTGCTGTTGGGAATGGAAAATGATACACTTTAGAAGACAACCGACAAATTCTTTAAAACTTAAACATATACTGGGGCGCCTGGGTGGCTCAGCTGTTAAGTGCCTGCCTTCGGCTCAGGTTACTATCCCAGAGTCCTAGGATCGAGCCCCACATCGGGTTTCCTGCTCAGCAGGAAGCCTGCTTCTCCCTCTCCCACTCCCCCTGCTTGTGTTCCCTCTCTTGCTGTCTCTCTCTGTGTCAAATAAATAAATTAAAATCTTAAAAAAAAAATAAAATAAAACTTAAACATATACCTATCCTATAATCCAGCCCTTTGCTTCTAGGTGTTTAATCAAGAAGAAAGGAAACATAGGTCTATGAACAAATCCATGTGCATGAATTCTCATCACAGCTTTATTTGTAAGAGAGAAACTAGAAAGAACCCAAATTTCTATCCACAAATAAATTAATGGTGCTATATTTGTGCAACGGAATGCTACTCAGCAACAAAAAGGAATGAACTATTAATATATGCTCTGACTTGGGTGAATCTCAACATGATTATGCTGAGTGAAAGAAGCCAGAAAGTACATACTGTAAGATTCCATCTTACATGGAATTCTAGAAAATGCAAACTAATTTATAATGGCAGAAAACAGATAAGTGGTTGCCTAAGGTTAAGTTGGGGCCTGGAGGGGTTGGGGGCAGGGATGACAAAGGAGAAAACTTTTGGGGGTGATAGATATGTTCACTATCTGGATTGGTGGTGATGGTTTCACTGGTTTGTACATATGTCAAAACTTATCAAATAGCACATTTTTAATGTGCAATATATGTCAGTTATAGCTAAATCAAGATTTAAAAAAAAGATTAAGCTAAAAATTATCCACAAATAATGCTCCTACCTTTTAGCCCTTGACCTTGGTCAAGGTGACTTCTCCTATATAATTCTCTGCAGAGGAAGCGACATCACCTTCACTTCTGGAGGTAAGCCAAGGGGTGAACAAATGCTTTAATCATAATAATAGCTGTAGTTCTAGCCCCTGGCTCATAGAAAGTGTGTGTAATAATAATACTTCATGCGTATAGTTACATGGGTCTAAAAATTTACTAACCAAAGAACTGTAAAAATGTGATTTTCCAATAAGTTGTATTTAAGAGGCGATATCTATGAAGCACTGCACATGACAAGAGCATGTATTTCTTTCAAATACACAAAAGAAAACCAAGGAACAACTTAGAAAGCCCTACCTTGCAAGGGGTCCCAAGAACAACGATGCAGTCAGGGACTTGGGATCCGACGTATGCCTGGAGCCATCTACCTTGAAATGCTGAGCAGGGCAAAATCAAAATGGCGGGGAAAATTCATGCCTCTGGTGGAAAAGCCACATATAGATTGGGTGCTAGAAGGAAGGCAATTTAACTCATGCAAACATAGCTGAACTAAAACCAGAGATTAAAGAGAACTGCTGTAGCTCCCACCAAATATTTAGTAGCTGCGATTTTCATTTTAGCTGCCGAGTTCAATTCACAAAAACAATAATATTTATTTAACATCTGTTATGTGGCAACAGTGTGGTGTCATCTTTAAGACTGTTAAGTATTAGAATAAATTACAGGAGGCAATGAAATCTTTCTAAGAAGTCTTTATCATTTGGATACAGAATATGGCTATACAGCATTAGAGGAGTGCCAATCTTTCAAGAGACAAAGAAATGGAAAATATTATCAGCTACTGAACTCCTTGCCTATGACTTTTTATGTGCAAGTTTTCACGGCCATCATGCTTTATATAAAGCATCAATAGGCCACTTTGGCAATCCCCCACATGTGGCCCAAGAATTCAACATAACCAACATAGAGGTTATATTGAGTGTCCAGTTAACATGGTTGAACAAGGGGCTGTGGGGATGAATGTGGAGGAATGTATTTGGAAGTTCTTGCCCACAGATGAAATACTATGGTCATCTGTTCATGAAACAGACTGTCACTGAGTTCCTCCACTGTCCTGGGTGTGTATAATGGAGGACAAAACAGACATATGGTCTCCGCCTTCGTGAAGGTTATGGGGAGAGAGTAGATCAAAAAATAAATATGTCATCACACATTGTAATAAACAAAAAAGAGCTTGTGTATACTAGGTGGCAGAGAAAGCTTACAATACTGCCTGGCTGTAAGTTTAGTTCTCCCCAGAAACAGGAAAGACATTGCCCCACGGCCCCCTTAATTGTGCTTTTGTGTGTTTTCAAATCAGCAGTAACTACGTGCACTTGACATTTCTGTGCTTCGAGTGCCACAACCTGTTTGACAAGCACGGCCCGCTTCTCCCTCAGCGTAACCACTGAGTCATGGACAGGCAGGCCAGCCAGCTGCGCGGCACACAGGGACCAACCAGCAGCTGACCACGTCCAGCAGACAGCCTGTGCTCCCGGGTGCTCGGGACAGAAAAGACTGCCCGGGCTGTGTCTGCCTTTTTTTTTTTTTTTTTAATAGGTTTTATTTATTCATTTGAGACCAGAGATACAGAGAGAGAGAGAGAGAGAGCATGAGCAGGGGGAGAGGCAGAGGGAGAGGGAGAAGCAGACTTCCTGCTGAGCCAGGAGCCTGATGTGGGACTCCATCCCAGGGTCCTGGGATCATGACCCGAGCCGAAGGCAGATGCTTAACCATCTGAGCCACCCAGGCGCCACTGCGTCCGTCTTTTTAATGCCACCTCCACATCCAGGCGAGTCACAGTCACCTAAGCGGGTTCTGAGCAACGCTGAGGAAGAAAAGAGAGTTTGTTCCAAGAGTGGCCGAATGTGGAATTTATTTTCGGGTTCCTTTCTTGTCCCTCCTGAACACCTAGTACCTCCTGCAGCTACGTTCAGTGTCACTGGGAAGAACCATCCTGCCATCCGCTCAGAAAGGCTCCCGTCTCGCTCCTAAGAAATCCCAAGTTTCTTTTGTGGTAAGTGGCTTAATGAGACTGCGTGAGTGGTAAGAAGAATCACTTCTATCATTTTATGCTTTGATCATGCATCTCATTGCACTGGTTAAGTTCAGCTTTGATGTTACAACACTGCAGCACTTGAGGACAATAAAAGGCCTTTCACTATGAAATAGATGAGAAGTGCGGTTAAAAAAATGTTTCTAGAATGGACTTCATATCGCGTGATAAGACTTTCTCAAGTGCCATTCTCAAAAATCTCTGCTAATATTTGAACAGATACCAGATGTTAAAGCATTTCCATGGTCTCCCACGGAGAGTCAGGTGAAAAGACACGTGTTAATGTCAGGTTAGCATATGTACTAGATCGGTAAATGCCCATTGCATTTGTAATGACTCTTATAAAGTTAGTGGCCCCTTTTTGATATCAAATAATTTAGCAGACCCCCACTTATAGCTCTTATGCTTTTACTTGGTTGAGAATATGTAAAAATGACCCAAAAAGTCATTCTGAAGCTTGTATAAAGAGCAAAATGTAGCCCTCCGGCTGTGAGGTTTGGACTCTCATCTTTCACCGTCTTTGAGCTACTGTGAGTGAAATAGATCAAAGTTCTCTTTTCATAAATATTTCAATAATGTCACAATTAGCAATACCATTCCGGGTAATTATTCAAAGACACTACACATATTATAAACCAAATATCCATCTTTTAAAAACAATACAGCAGTTTAATTATATCGAGAAATACAGTGGGAAAGGATACCATTTGAACTACGGGGAGTTCATGGGACATCACCAATAACCAACCAGAAAGCTTCATATTAATCATAAATGAACCGTTACAATTAACAAAGCTTTCATATCTGAGATGCGGCTGGAGAAATTCATTTTGGCAAGCATTTAGAAGCATCAGGCACAGGAGGCTCTGAAACAATATGAAACTATAGCAAGAAATAAGTGAAAGCTAAAAACGGGGTAAACAATCAGTGCAAAAGGTGTTCTATTACTTTTATGATCAGCCCTTAGGTATTTCAACCAAAGGTACAAAAAAGAAAAATATATAAATATGCCTTCCCTCAAGAACTATCACTTTATTTGGTGCAATGGCTTTCATTTGTTTACAATAAAATGATAGAGAAGACAATTATGGAGATGAAATCGATTGTAGTCACCGGAGGAAACCCACCAGAGTGGTCAGCAGATGTTTTACAAATACTTGGGGAGTCTGTTATGAACTTCAAAACGGAAATCCAAGAGACAATTTTGCATTTGTCCAGAAATCTGGAGGAACAAAGGGTAATGAAATCCTGGGTCTTCCTTAGCCTAAGTTAAACACCATGGGCCCCCATCCCGACCCTCCCTATTGCTGGAGCTCATTCCCACACGCTGATTCCCCAGGGAATATTATCAGCCAGCCCAGTGTCAAGGCTTTGAAAAAGCCTCATCACTATGCAACCCATGTTGGCACTCATAGCCTTGCCGTGTATTGGATGGCTGTTTCTACTAAGTATGATGCTAAGCAGAAACTCTAGTGGCCGCAGAAGCTATGAAATGCCAATTACAGTAGACCTCTACTTCGGCTGCCCTTAACCGTCACCTGACAGCTTTGAAACATGCTGATCCCTGGACTGCTCCCTGCCCCAAGATTCTGATTTCATTGGTCTGGGGGACGGAGGGCAGCCTGGGCATCAGGACTTTTTCTTTCTTTTTCTTTTTACATAATTATAGATTCACAGGAGGTTCAAATTTTCCCTAATGATTACATCATACATAAATGTAGTTAAAATCCAGGAAATTGGCATTGGTACAATGTGTGTGCATATTCTGTGTCATTTTCTCACACCTGTAGATTCCTGTAACCACCACTGGAGTCAAGATACAGAACTGGGGGCGCCTGGGTGGCTCAGTCGTTAAGCGTCTGCCTTCGGCTCAGGTCATGATCCCAGGGTCCTGGGATCGAGCCCTGCATCAGGCTCCCTGCTCAGTGGGAAGTCTGCTTCTCCCTCTCCCACTCCCTCTGCTTGTGTTCCCTCTCTCGCTGTGTCTCTCTGTCAAATAAATAAAATCTTTAAAAAAAAAAAAAAGATACAGAACTGTTTCATCACCAAAATATCGCCCTTGTACTCACGCCTTTATACTATCACCTACCCCCCTCTCCCGACTATTCCAACAGACACTATTCTGTTCTCCATCTCTCTAATTTTGTCATTCAGGAAGGTTATATTAATGGAATTATACAGTATGTAGCCTTTTGAGATTGGCTTTTTCACTTAACATAATGTTCTTGAGATCCATCCAAGTTATTGTGTGTCTCAATAGTTCATTCCTTTTTATTGCTAAATAGTATTCCATGGTGTGGATGTATCACAGTTTGTTTATGGTACCTATTATGGGACATTTTGATTGTTTACAGTTTGGGGCTATTACAAATGCAGCTGTCAGGAAAGGGAAACAAAAGCAAAAATAAACTATTGGAACTATGTCAAAATAAAAAGCTTCTGCACAGCTAAGGAAACCATCAACAAAACAAAAAGGCAACCTACTGAATGGGAGATATTATTTGCAAACGATATATCCAATAAGGGGTTAATATCCAAAATATAGGGGCGCCTGGGTGGCTCAGTCGTTAAGCATCTGCCTTCAGCTCAGGTCATGATCCCAGGGTCCTGGGATCGAGCCCCGCATCGGGCTCCCTGCTCAGCGGGGAGCCTGCTTCTCCCTCTCCCACTCCCCCTGCTTGTGTTCCCTCTCTCGCTGTGTCTCTCTCTGTCAAATAAATAAATAAAACCTTAAAAAATATATATATATATCCAAAATATATAAAGAACTTATCAACCCAACACCAAACAACCAAACTGATTAAAAAATGGGGAGAGGACCTGAATAGACATTTTCCCACAGAAGACACCCAGATGGCCAACAGACACACTAATGACGCTCACCATCATTTACCATAAGGGAAATACAAATCAAAACCACAGTGAGATATCACCTCACACCTGTCAGAATGGCTAAAATAAAAAAAGATAAGAAATAACATGTGCTGGGACGCCTGGGTGGCTCAGTCAGTTAAGCATCTGCCTTCAGCTCAGGTCATGATCTTGGGGTCCTGGGATCGAGCCCCGCATTGGGCTCTCCACTCAGTGGTGAGTCTGCTTCTCCTTCTCTCTCTCCCTCTCCCTCTGTTATCTCTCTTGCTCTCTCTCAAATAAATGAAATCTTTTAAAAAAATAAAAATAAAAGCCTATACTTAAAAAAAAAAAAAAACAAGTGCTGACAATGATGTAGAGAAAATGGAATCCCTATGCACTGTTGGTAGGAATGTAAATTGGTGCAGCCATTGTGGAAAACAGTATGGAGTTTCCTCAAAAAATTAGAAATAGAATTACCATATGACCCAATAATTCCCCTACTGGGTATTTATGCACAGAAAACGAAAATACTAATTTGAAAAGATATATGCACCCCTATGTTTATTGCAGCATTATTTAAAATAGCCAAAATATGGAAGCAACCTAAGTGTCCATCAGTAGGTGAATGGATAAGGAAGATGTGGTGTGTGTGTATGTGTGTGTGTATAAAATATTATTCAGCCACAAAAAAGGATGAGATCACGCCACTTGTGAAAACATGAATGGACTTGGAAGATATGCTAAGTGAAACAAGTCAGACTGAGAAAGACAAATACCATATGATTTCACTCATGTGGAATCTAAAAACAAAAAAACTGAATAAACAAACAAAAAGCAGAATCAGACCTATAAACATAGAGAACAAACTGGTGGATGTCAGAGGGGAGGTGGGGAGGAGGATGGGCAAAATGAGTGAAGGGGAGTGGGACATTCATGGGAAGAAAATGCACAGCATAAGGAATGTAGTTAATGATACTGTAATCGGGATGTATGGTGACAGATGGGAGCTACACTTGTGGTGAGCACAGCATAATGTATAAACTTGATGACTCACTATGTTGTTCATCTGAAACTAATGTAACATTGTGTTAGTCAACTATACTCAAATAAAAATAAAGCTACCATGAACATTTGTATAAAATGTTTTTGTGTAAACATAAGTTTCCATTTCTCTGGGATAAATGTTAGGAGTGTAATTGCTAGGTCATATGTGAAGTGTATGTTTAGTTTTTTAAGAAATTGCCAAACTATTTTCCAAAGTAGCTGTACCTGTTCACATTCCCACCAGTAATGTATAAGAGATCCAGTTCCTCTACATGCATGTCCGCATTTGGTATTATCTGTATGTTTTATTTTAGCCATTCTGATGTGTGTATAGTGATATCTCTTTGCAGTTTAATTTTCATTTCCTTCATGGCTAGTAATGTCCAGTATCTTTTCATGAGCTTATTTGCCATCTGTATATCCTCCTCAGTAAAATGTCTCTTTATGTCTTTTGCTCATTTTCTGATTGGATTTGGGCATAAGAGAGGTGGCATTTAAAAGATTCCCTAGGGGCACCTGGGTGGCTCAGTTCATTAAGTGCCCAACTCTTGATTTTGGCTCACGTCATGATCTCGGGGTTGTGGCATGGGGCCCTGAGTCCTTGGGCTCCACCCTTAGGGAAGAGTCTGCTTCTGCTTCTCCCTCTCCCTCTGTACCCCCACCCCCCACTTGCACGCACGTGCTCTTTCTCTATAAAATAAATAAATAAATTTAAAAGCTTCCCCAGATGCTACTCATATGCCACTAAGCTTGGGAAGCAGTGCCTTGTGATAACCTCTCTATGTAGGTATACTCTAAACTTAAGCTGTTGCACCAGTGTTAACATTAAAATAGGTCTGTGTGGGCAGGACTAGCTAATTAAACATGCCTGCAGTCCAAGGCAAGGGAACTGCAAGTGTTTTCTGGGAGCTCAGGTTGTTTGCATATGCTTACCTCAGAGCTGGAAGAATGAGAACTCCAGAGGATAATTTTGGAACTGTGGACCAGAGTCCCTCTACCTCACAATCATGGTGTGTGTGTGTGTATGTGTGTATGTGTGTGTGTACATGTGTGCAAATGGTAATTCCCAGGTCCCTAACCCCAGAAGTACTGAACGAGAAGTTTTGAGGATGGCGCCTAGAAGTATGCATACACACACCAGATGGTTCCTATGCTCTCAAAAACTTGAAGTCTGTCGACTCAAGGAAGACTAGTGACTCCACTCTCTACTGCTGGAGTTTATCTTCAGGGCATGGGTGGGTGCCCTTCTATTTTTTTTTAAAAGATTTTATTTATTTATTTGAGAGAGAGAGAGAGAACGGGGGGTGGGGGCAGAGGGAGAAGAAGACTCCCTGTTGAGTAGGAAGACTGACATGGGGCTTGTTCCCAGGACCCTGAAATCATGACCTGAGCCCAAGGCAGACGCTTAATCAACTCAGCCACCCAGGTGCCCCGTGGATGCCCTTCCATTAAGAAAATCATTTCAAGGGCGCCTGGGTGGCTCAGATGGTTAAGCGTCTGCCTTCGGCTCAGGTCGTGATCCCAGGGTCCTGGGATCGAGTCCCGCATCGGGCTCCCTGCTCCTTGGGAGCCTGCTTCTCCCTCTGCCTCTCTCTTTCTCTCTCTCTCTGTCTCTCATGAATAAATAAAATCTTTAAAAAAAAAAAAAAACTTAAAAAAAAAAAAAAGAAAATCATTTCAAGAGGAATGTCCTTGAGCTACTTTGGGGGCACAGAGACTTGTGTTCTCCTTCAGAAAGTAGGGAACAGAGGTGCCTGGGTGGCTCAGTTGGTTAAGTGGCCAACTCTTGCTTTTAGCCCAGGCCATGATGTTGAGGTCATGAGATCAAGCCCTGTGTTGGGCTCCCCACTCAGTGGGGAGTCCGCTTGAGATTCTCTCTCTCCCTCTCCCTCTACCCCTCCCCTCACTTGTGCATGCATGCTCTCTCTCTCAAATAAATAAATAAATCTTTTTTAAAAAAGGGGTACAAAGAGAGCTAGGACAGTGTGCTTGCCTACTTGCAAACTGGTCTTCCAGAAGCAGTGCTCGCATATCATACCTTTATATTGAGAAGTAATCATGTGTAGTAACCTATAATGATAATAATAACTAGTATTTATGGAGCACCAATTATGTGCTAGGCTTCTCCCACACCCTAGCTCCCTTAATTCTTATAACAACATAGAAAGGTGTTATTATATTCTCCATCTTATTGAAGAGGAAACTGAGGCTCGGGGTGGTCTGGTTCTTTGCCCAAGGTCATAAAACTGAACTGTCTTTCCTTCTGGAATTTCCCTTTATTTTTGTCCTTGGTTGACCCCCCAAAAAACAGGACCTACTTGAACCTCACTTTAAGGAAAGAATATATGAATATATTTACATGGCCCGACTAGCCTAACTGGTCACCATTTGTGCAGTCAGCATTAATGCCACACTGAAGCTGTCTTTCTAATTCTCTGGAGTGGTACTGCAGCCGGAACTGTAAAGCCAAGCTGCTTCTAAACGGAGAGAGTGCAGCTCTTGGGAGCCCTGAAGTAGTTGTCTACTGTACAGGGTTAAAAATTATTTCCATCCTGCTATTCAGGAGCCTGTAACCAAGGGCAGAGAAGCCATGCCCTTTATTTTATTATTATTATTTTTTAAGATTTGATCTATCTATTTGGGAGAGAGAGCATGCATGAGAGAGAGAGCTGGAGAGAGCATGAGCAAGGGAAGCGGCAGAGGGAGAAGCAGACTCTCCACCGAGCAGGGAGCCCGATGCGGGGCTCGATCCCAGGACCCTGGGACCATGACCTGAGCCGAAGGCAGACGCTTAAACAACTGAGCCACCCACGCATCCCCAAGCCATGCCCTTTAAATGCACACTTGGGGTCCTGGCCTCCATTTACACAGCCACCTCTACAAGGCTGTTCCAAGTGGAAGCTCTTTTGTGCTCCAGCTGACGTTCTGAATCATCTTCAATGATTGCCTCAGTTCTCTGAGCAGCTTTGACATAATGGATGTTTTCATAATATGCCTGGTCTCATTGTTCGTAATTCCTGGTTGCCTGCCATCTCGTGTCTTTGAGCCTCAGGTAAGTTGACATACGGCCCTGTGGGTGTGATGAACTGGTTTCCTCTTTTCCCTTCCCGGGCTCTACACCCAAGGCGAACGTCCTCCAAGTCTCCTCGCCTTTGGAGAGGAAAACAGGCTCCATAGAAAACAGAGCCTGAGGCGAAGCTTGGGTTGTTTCCAAGGCTCTTTCCGGGAGCAGAAGAGTGAGGGGAGAGGGAAGGGTGTTAGGGAGAGAATGGGAGCAAATGCAGGGTGATGAGTGACAACGCTGGCCACGTGCCACACAAACCACACCCAGTGCTGAGCCAGCGGGACTCCGTGGGGAGGCCAAATGGAACCACCACAGGCTGGAGTCATCGGTCATCCGGGAGGAAGGCAGAGGAGCTGACCCGCTGGTTCCCTCCGTCTCCTGACTCTCCTTGTTTGTTCAGAGCTGGTCCCATGGGGATTCAGCCAGCCCTCAGTTCCGGGATGTCACTTGGCCCCTCCACGCAGCAGTGTGGCAGCCATCTTCTCTGCCCCCAGCAAGGTGGCAAGGTGCTTCACGGGAGTGCTGGGAAGAGCGGGCGGGTGCCCCTGCAGGTCTCCTCAGTGGGGCCCCGACTGCCAAGCTGCTGTGGCGTCTGTGCCGTGGCCCTCGGCCCTCATGCCGGGGAGGCTGTGTCTGCAGAGGGTGGCAGAAATAAGGCCACAGTGGGAAGCTAGGGCTCCTCGTGAACAAGCTGCCAGGGCCCAGGAGGCAGATGGTGCCAAGCCAGTCTGGGGAGGCAGATAACTCCAGTCCAATACAAAAATCCTTTCCAATTCTAATGTAATATTTGAGTATCAGTTAGTGTTCTTGGTTGCAAGCCACGGGAACATACTCTGGTTTTCTTAAGCCAGAAAGGAATCTATTGGGTGTACACGTAAGAGCTTTAAGCGACTGAAGAGTGGGTCTTATAGACCAAGCAGTGAGAGCTGCAATGAGCACAAGGTAGAAGAAACTGTGGCCCCACACCCGTCCTGGCGGCAGAACCTTCCCTCTACCACCGCAGCCTAACGTCACGGCCTCCCCATGAGACCACACACCATCAGGCATGCCTCCAAATAATAGGAGGGGTTGATGCTTGTTGTGACTTGAATAGTGTCCTCCCTCCCAAATCCATATGTTGAAGTTTTTACCTCCAGTGCTTCAAAATGTGGTCTTATTTGGAGACAGGGTCTTTGCAGAGGTAATGAAGTTAAAAGGAGGTCATTAAAAAAATGAGGTCATTAGGGTGGGCCCTAATCGAATACGATTGATATCCTTTAAGAAGGAAAAATTTGGCCCTGGAGACATGCATAGAGGGAAGGCAATGTGAAGAGATATAAGGAGACACAAGCCAAGGAGAAAGGCCTGGAACGGGTCCTTCACTCACCACTCTTAGGAGGAACCAGCCCTCCTGGCACCTTGGTTTGGGACTCTGGCTTCCAGAAATGTGAGACAATAAATTTCAGTTGTGTAAGCCACCCAATTTGTGGTTCCTTTTTTTATGGCAGCCCTAGCAAACTAATATAATGCTGGAGAGCCAAGGGAAGAGAAAAACCCTCAGGAGTCTGTTGAACTCTTTGTAGATTGCTAACGCTTTGATGTACATCATCCTACCTGGCAGGCCTGACTTCATGGCCGGAGACCTGTACAGTCACTCAGAGCTCTGCTCTCAGAAGCACCTGGCACTTGGTTTAACGGTCTGCTGTTGCCATCTTAAAAGTCTTAATAGTTTTTACGGAGGAGCCCCACATTTTCATTTTGCATGGGGCCCTACAAATTTTATAGCTGATCCCGTCACCTGGTTATCAGAGCAAAACTGTTGTGTAAACGGGGATGTTCTCAGTATCTACCCGAGTTTGATCAGGAACTGAGGTTTCTGATGCAGTGACCTCTGTTTTCCATCCAATTTTGAGATTCTGCAACTCTAGAACTCATGTAAAAACTGAGAAAATTTGGACCAAAACCTTGACACAGTTGCCCTGCCCTCACTCCGTTATCTTTTTTTTTTCTTTTTTAAAGATTTTATTTATTTATTTGAGAGAGAGAATGAGAGACAGAGAGCATGAGAGGGAGGAGGGTCAGAGGGAGAAGCAGACTCCCTGCCGAGCAGAGAGCCCGATGCGGGACTCGATCCCGGGACTCCAGGATCATGACCCGAGCCGAAGGCAGTCGCCCAACCAACCGAGCCACCCAGGCACCCCCCTCACTCCATTATCTTGACTAACATGGAACATGTGAAACCAGGCTCAGTACCTTCTCCGTGGCCCTCAATGTCCCTGGCCTCCTAGTTAAGAAGTTCCTCTATCAGCCTCAACTGATGGTACCATCTTTTTTTGCTGGTCCTCTCTAGTCTACTTTTATTTACTTATCTATTAGACACCATATCTCTGAAGAAGCAGAGTTCTTGCCGGCCTCCTGGCTGGGGTTCAGACAGAAACTGCTGACGCCAGGCCATTGGATTGTGCCCTTGGTCAAGGACCTAGAGAAAGACTTTCAAGAATCAATTGATGATCCTCTTCCTTGGTTCTAGATATTCAGTCTCTTGGCTTTCCTGAGATAAACCAACCCTTCTCATCTGTGTACACAGAGTTTCATCATCTCTCCTAGTCTATCTTCTCTCTGTCCTCTCTCTCCTTACTTGACTGGTGCTCTTCCAGCAGGCCAGAGAACTTGGTCCCTTGACACTCCTTTGATGTTCCTACCTTTTCCCGCAGCCCTGTTCTACTATAGTTTTCTAAGAGTCAATTCATCCTTCACAGCTCTGTCCTCAGCATCACCAGCATACCCTGGAGATTTTCAAGTCAGTTATATAACCAATGTCCTAAAGAAACACTGCATAAAGTTGCACTTAATTTACTCTTGGATTCCAAGCAAACATCATTTTCCAAGCCCACAAAAATTTTTGGAAGAAGTAGAAGGAGGTTTGGATTTTTAAAAAATTTTCTTTACCACAGAATGGAATATCATAGGGTGAGGTGTCCCATAATTATACTTCGTTGTTGTTTATTCATCCTCTGAGTAGACATGCATTTGTGCCTACATTCCTTTCTTTGGAAAGAACTTCCCCATTCCATGTGCGTCCAGTGGGGCTGTTAGACAGGGGTGCTCTACCCCCCTCGCTGCCTCCCCATATGACCTACACTGGCCAATCAGAGTGTTCTATCTTCTAGTGATTATGTCAGGAATTGCCATGTGACTCAAGCAGCACCAACCAGAATCATCCTTGGCAATGGGTATGTAGAAGCTGAAGAGAGAAGGTCTCTCTTCCTGTAGGAGTGAGCGAGCATGGAGACCAATGTTCACAGAAAAAAACCTAGAAGTGGGGAGTGGGATCTAGATTCAGAGACCACTGCTTGAGAAGATCTTTCATGTTGGTTACTAGCTCATAGAGTCACAGAAATCGAGTTGACCAGCAATCATTTAGAGTTATAAGGGCTGAGGGTGTTAGAGAAAATGGAAATCTGGCAAACAAGGGTCTTGAATTATTCATACCCTAGAGTGATGGCTCAAAGTGGAGAATAGTACCAGTCTTGGGACTTTTTCTTTCTTTCTCTTTTTAACGTGTGAGGATTTCTGAGCCTTTACAATGTTGGAAGATGCTTTTAGCATTGGGAAGCAGGAATGCTAGACTATTGCAATGTATAGGACAGGCCTACCGAGTGAAGAATTGTCCTGTTACCTGATCTCTCACTGCAGGAGAGAAAAATGCCAATCTGTAAAGAGGAGTGAGGTCCTGGTGTCTCCGAATGAACACATGTATCAAGCCCTGCAGATACCAGAGATCCAACCTCAGGCTGCACCTTCTCCATTTAAGCCTGTTTGACAGAAAGGGAACTTACAATTTCACACACTAGGGAGTAACAAGTGATCTGGTTCTCTGCAACTGGCTCTTGTAAGTCTCTGGTCTTCTTCACATTAAATTAGCCCTTCATATTAAATCAGGTGAGCCTTCCATCTACCTACAAATGTGACCATGTCATTCCCGTGCCTCTAAATTCCTTACTGGCTCCTCATTGCCTGTGCGCTCCTTAGCAAGGCATGGAAAGTTCTTGTGCCCTGACTCCTACCTACCTCCCCAACCTCAGCACGTGACACTTCCTACACTCTAGAACAACTGCAGTGTTTGCAGATTTCAGCTGTTTCAAATCTCCATGCCATTGCTCATGCTGGTCCCTTTACCAGGGATGTATTTCCTACCTCTCTTTTCCAGACTAAGCTTATTATCATAACCCTTCCAGAAAGCCTTCCAGGAACCCCCAGATGGACTACTGCCCCCTCTCTGGGCTCCCATAGCACACAGCATATACCTCTATCTTATGACCATTTAATATTAGAGTATCTGTTGATGTGTCTATCTCATCCACTAGACTAGAAGATTCTCAGATTCAGGGGTTGTACTTTTTTCAATCTTGTCTTCCACAGCACCCAGCTTACAGCGGCTGGCACATAGTAGTCCTCGAAAAAAAAACGTCATTGAACTGGACTTTGTTATACATAAGTAAAATATGATAGTCTTTCTGATATATATGTTAACTAAGTCATCCTGGGCAACAACTGGGTTAACCTGCAAGTTATGTAATGTGTCCTTCTTGGAGTGAACAACTAGTGTACCTATGACCACTTGTATTGTTACCGGATCCCCAAGACCAGGTTCTTGAGTCTGAAAGTCATAGAAATGAACACTGAACTTGAAAGAAAGAAAATAGGCAGAGTTTACTAGAGATAGCTTGTACATAGAGGAGGCAGCAAGAAAAAGGAAAGTCACTCTCCAAAGGGGTAGCATGCCAAACTTATAAAGGCACTTTTCCCAAAGAGTGAGGGGCTGGGAATGGCCAAGCATCCTTCAGTCCCACGGTCATTATCTTGTGATCGTTACTCTTCAGGGGACACAAGACAATCACAGGATGCCTTTCTCCATGGTCGACATACTTTTAGGGCTCCTGAAAAATAGAAATACTGGTACAAGCCGTCTTTAAATTGTTACTTCTAATTTTACCCAGACAACCATGACTCCCTAATGGCTGTTATCTCTCGTTTGATCGCTTTCCCAGAAGGAGGGATTTGTCTCTGAGTGTGTGGAAACTTTTAACCCCTGCCTCTGACCAGTGGCTTTATAGGAGTTAGGTCCCTCTTGCTTATCCTACTGTCTCAGTATGACACTTGCATGAAAAAGAATTCCATACAGGCAAATAATTCTAAAATTTGCTTGGATTACTTAATTGAATAAAGGAAAACAATAGAACTGCTATCTTAAGTGTGGAGGAATGAAAGCATTTTTTTTTTTTTACTTTTTATCACAAGGCAATGTTAGTTAGCTTCGTAGGCAAGTATGGTGGGGTGGGGGTGCAGAAACAGTAACATTGGTCGCAGGCAGAAGTGAGGGGCTGCCCACCAAAGGTCATTTCCTTTTCAGAGAGGTAAGGGAAGTCAGGTTGCTGCCGAGTTCAGAAAACTGTTGTTTTTTGGTCTGGTTTTAGAAATGACGAAACAAGTCTCTGTGGTATCTGGGCATCCAGTTCCCTATCTGGGGATATAATCTGTGTTCTCATTTTCCCTTTGCTGTCTCCCAGATCTCCTTGTTTTCACTGTTTCTGTCTCCAAGAAGATGGCAGGGTGAAGAGGGTGAAGAGAAGTGAAGAAATGTGTATTTTTAGCCATGACACAGCTCAATGTTCTGAGTCTTCTCTCACAACCACATTTAAAAATAAATGTCAAGAGTTAGGCTTTAAGTGATTTCTTAGTGTCCACATCCTCTTCCCTCCTTAATGGGGGCCTGTCTTCTTCTGACTGGTTACCCTCTGTATAGTGTTTCTTTCAACTCTGGATGTATAAATCACTAGCCAGTGGAATGCATACCGTTTTTTAAGATGTTATATAAAATGCCTTCTATTTAAAGGTCTAAATATGCACCTTTATCCTCAGTTTACAGCTGTTCGTATCCAACAATATAAAAATGATTTACCATCAAAATCACATACTAGGTTATGCCTTCAATTCATTTATTGATGAAATATTTCTACAACATACACTGAGGCTAAGAAATCAGGCCATGTACACAAACATGAGCAATACAGGCTCTGCTTTCTAGGAGTTTCCATCTAGACAACTCTTTCATGGGGCTGTGTGAGGTTTGCTGACATTAGACCTGCCTGGGATTCCAGATAAAATGCAGATGCCTGGACCCCACCTCAGTTTTAATGACTCAGATCATATATGAGATCATATATCTACCTGTCTTCAAAATACCTTCCAAATGTAAGTGATACTCTTTTTTGCTTTCAGAAAGAGATGTGATGATGATCAAATAAAACTCATTAAGGGCGTGTGTGTCTATCCTCCCTCAGCCAGGCTTCCAGAAAATACTAGGTTTTACTTTAACGACTAGGACTTACCCACTATGTGCAATGAGACCTACAATTAAACCTCACTTCAGCCCTCACTGGCTGCATGGCACTGGGAAAATTATCCAACTTCTTCATATTTATTTTCACATCTGTAAACTTGGGATAAAGCCCACCGCACAGGGTTACTTTGAGAATTAAACAGAACAACATATGTAAAGTCTTAATCTAGCAGCAGACATGTAGTGATGGCAGCCAACGGCCATTTCTGATTTATGGGTGCTTTTCAAGATGAGGGTTTATTTTGCATAATAAACTATGTTTTTCGGTCCCAGATATGTGACATCAAAGAAGCAAACCATGAACTCCCTTCTCCCTCTGTCTTGCAGCCTGTGGTTTAGAATGATTTTTAAAAATTTTAAATTAAGAGCTTTATTGAGTTATGATTTACATACTGAAAAATTCACCATTTACAGCGTATAATCCAGTGGTTTTTAGTATATTTACAAAGTTGTGCAATCATCACCACTATATAATTTTAGAATATTTTCAAGATGAATTTTGCATGTGAGTGCACGCGTGTATGTGTGTGTGTATTAGGGAAGCAGCTCTTTTAATAGAATCTTTTAAAGAAAATATACAATATTATACACTGTAGCAGATAATATCTTCCTTTACCTACCTTGGGAGACTACAGATACTTTCTTTCTTAAGATATTATTTTTTCATCTCTTGAATTCCTTTTCTGGAATTGTCTTCAAAATTTTATTCCCATTGTTTAAAATATCTGCAATTGTGATGGATCCCCTTTTGAAGATAGACATGAAAGGGATCAGGAATGGTGATTAGCTCCCCTTGACGACTAATGGGGGAACTCAAACTGGCAAATACTATTTGGGACTCAAAATTCAAGAACTGGCTTATACGCTAGTGAGACAGCTATTCTGGTGTGGTCCATATCTAACTCTAAAGATGGAAAGAGTCAACAAATTAATAGAAAAATCAGCATCTATCAGTTTATAAAGTAAACATTTTTTGTACTCATTTAAGGAGTAAAGCCCAGAATTAAATGGATTCTGACAAACTTTGTACCAAGGTCTACTATGGCACTTACCATATTGTGCTATCAATGTGTATCTGGCTACATGTCTCATCTGCAGTAATGAGAGGGCTTGTATCTATGTCTAAATCTTGCACAGTGGGAACACTCAGTGAGTGCCCTGGGAAATAACAGAGATTCAGGACACTCAGCTCCAGGATGTCCAAGTATTTGCACAGATAATACTTGTATGGATTGCCTGCACTGCTAGAAAACTTTTTCTTCAACTAGTTCCTAAAGTTACCACGGGGAATTTAGTGGTGCTGAGTTATGGGTTGGGACACCTAGATTGCTAACTGAACCCCAGAGCAAAACACAAGTGACTTATAAATAAGGCACTATTTTTTATTAGCAGTGCATCCCTCTTTGCAAAGGTAAGAGCTGACTGTAAAACGTGTTACATACACAGGACACAGAAGATGCATTTTTAAAATCTTCATGCCAAATATTAATTGATTTCCTTGTCCAACCCTTCAGGTCGTGTCAAAAATATTTTAATGGATTATTAAAGCAGAGATAATTCAGATCCAAATGAAGATGTCTAAAACCTGGATATTTTTACTTTATATGTTTTATACATTCAGAAGAAAATCTGCACTTCCTCCTCAGGCTGCATTAATAACAGCAAAGATGTAATGTTTACAGTAGAAATCGTTTAAATTAATCATCTCCATATGATGCATCTGGTTATTTAATTGCACAGGCTTTTTTTTGTGGCTGGATATTTCAAGATAATACCGTTGACAAGTAAATATATGAACAGAAGGATCAATTGGCTTCAATTTATATTAGAACACTAATTGTATGGATTCAGATAATATCTTGCCATGACAGCTTACGAAACACAGGTCCACTATTTCATTTACTTGCCTTGAAGGTACTGATTGTCTTCATACTACAAATGAGAGAACTAAACCTGAAAGAGGTTTAAGTAGAATTGCCCTCGGTCACAAAGTCAATGCACTGCAGAACCAGAATTGTAATCTCTGATTTAGACTCCTGGCACAATCTCCTTCCCCCTGTACTTCCAACTCATCCGCTCGGTAGCTCACCCTCACCATACAACTTACAAACAGGTGTTGAGCACCTATTACGTGCTCTAGACAGTCTTAGGGAATCTGACTACACTTGAAGATTTGGAAATAAATCCACTCTGAGAAGCAAATGTCAAGACTGCTGCTTCTGCCCAAAATAGATTCACATATGTGGTTAGGTGAACAGAAAGGTATCTCTTCCTTTCTCCTTCAGTCAGGGAGAAGCCTTGTGGTTAGAAGAACTGGGATATGACATTTGTTATTAGTTAATGTAGGAAAGGTTTAATAACATCTTAGCATATTAAGGCTAGGCTTGTTAGTAAGTAACAAGGTAAAGTTACATGGAGGGAAGGAAAATAATTTTTTTAGATAAAAACGGAAATTCCAGATCAAAATTTATCATAGTGGCAAGATAAGTTTGATTTTTTTAAAAAGATTCTATTTATTTCAGAGAGAGAGAGAGAGAGAGCATGCGAGCATGAGCCGGGGGAGGGGCAGAGGAGAAGCAGACTCAGTGTGGGGATCGATCCCAGGACTCCAGGATCATGACCTGAGCCAAAGGCAGACACTTAAACGACTGAGCCACCCAGGCACGCCACTAGGTTTGGTTTTAGATACGCCAGAAGAAAATCCACCAGTGTACTAAACGAAACCTCCTTTCGACACCTTTCCCTGTCCTCTTCCATAGGCCCAGAGCCCATTTGCTTCCCACCCCCGGGACTCAGCAGACCCAGACCTTGAAACCAGGGACAACCTCTTCCTTTTCAGAGCAGCAATCAGTGGACAGAGAAGTCATGGGCATTCACCAGAGGCTGCAAAATGTGCAAATCATGAGAAGGTACTAAGGGAGAGGGAGACTTGATTATTTCTGTAAGGAGCAGGGAGGGTGGTAGATCTAGGGAGCAGCAATTATCAGTGAAAAGCAAGGAGGCAGGTTAAAGGCAAGGGATGCAGAAGGAAACGAGAAGGGAGAAAGAGAAGGAAAGAGAGAACCTCTGTGAAGACCAAGAGAGGAGCTGAGCTCCCACTCAAACACGTCGTAATCCAGGACTTGGGCAGGAGGCCTCACTGCTTGACTTACTTACCCGGGGCGGGGGGGTGGTGGGTGGGTTAAGCCACTGGAGGAAGGACATGATGTCTTCCCCAGTCGTGCCTCCAAATCTATACAGCAGCAGAGCAATGATCTCACCTCTAGTAAATACCTGCTTAAACCTATATTATGTCCATTGGGTATTCGGTTTGGGGAAAAGCAGATGAAAAGGCATCCAGTCTGAAGGGGATAGTTTCCTGCTTCATGGTCACCACTGTGGTCTGCAGGGCAGTGGGAGTGTCTGTTGGAGGCATCCACCCTGCTGGAGAAACAGCCAGGTGGATCCCCTTGGGTCCACCACGTGCTTCTCTCCTTAGAGGCCAGAGAAAAGGAAGGAACCTGCTTTACAGTTTTACATGTCAACCCTTGACTTGTGCTTTTTAATTAAAAGCAGTTAACTCAATCTTCTCTCACCTCCGGTAGAGTGACAGGGCTGAGTTTGATAGCAAAGCTAGCATACCATGAAAATGCAGTAACAATAATTTCCCAGCTCTCCTCCATTTTAGAGTTCCAGACATTCTGGGAACCTATATTTATTTCAACTGGTGGTGCAGGTTTACAGAAAGATACATCAAGGCATGGTTACTAGTATTCCTAAAAAATGTTAATATGACTGAAGCACATACAAGACTTCTTAAGGTAGTATATTCTCTAAATGCATTTAAAACAATTCCAAAAACTCAAAACATGTTTAGGAAGACAAGAGTAGGGAATGTTGCTAGTTGTCCCTCTGACATCCATTTCCTACATTCCTTTTCTTAGTGGGCCTAGAATTTCCCAGTGGTGCAATTGGTTTCACTGCCCAGATCCTGGAGCAGGCTCTGATTGGCTTAATCCAGTCATAATAAACCACCTCCTTCTAACCACATTGATTGGTTTAAGAATGAGCACCTGGGGGTACCTGGGTGGCTCAGTTGGTAGAGCATTGGACTCTTGATTTTGGCTTAGGTCATGATTTCAGGGTCCTGGAATGCAGCTCCTTATCGGGCTCCGTGCTCAGCTGGGAGTCTCCTTCTCTCCGTCTCCCTCTTCCCCTGCCCCCTGCTCTCTCTCTCTCTCCCTCCCTCAAATAAATAAAGCTTAAAAAAAAAAAAATTGAGCACCCTGAAAGCCACTGAAAGCCAATGAGATTCAGTTAGGGGATTTTGGGTTAAGTGTTGAAAATGTAATGCCCTGCTACTGGATGTGAAAAAGCAAGCAGGTAGCCCCGGGAAACTTCCAGCTTTTTGGGTACTGGGACAGAAGGGCCTACAAATAGACCCACCAAGCACGGTGGTAGAAAGGTGGAGAAATTGGGTCCAAGTCACAGTTTTGCAGCCCTGGCTCAGCCTCCTTTTGGGAAATCCCCTTTATGAACCAATAAATTTGCTTTTCTGGGCCATTTGGGTCAGATTTTTCTGTTACTTGCCATCAAGATGTCTTAACTTACAAAAAATCTACCATGTAAAAAGTAAGACACATCTAAAACTTTTCACAAATAATTTAGACTTAGAGTTTCATTTTCACAATGAAATCTCATGAAGAACCACAAAATACTGATAATACCCACAAGAAGTATGTAGAAAGGAAATCATTTTTTTTCCTCCATTTGAGAGCTTTTCCTCTTCCTCTCCCTCCCTCTCCTTTGCTCCTTCCTCCTGCCAAAGGGAACACTGGGTAAATCCTATTAGGCTGCAGCCAAGTGCCCTGAAGCCTGCCTTTAGTGCAACAAATGGGTGCTGAGAATCTTACCATTTCAAGTGTATGGCGCCCTAACGTGTTGGTAATCTAAATTTTCCTTCCTTTTGTAAGTAATATACACTATGACCTCTTAAACATCCATTGTTACCTAGTGAAGAAAACACGAGCAGCTTTCAGTCCCTGCCTGCCAGGTGTGAACATTGGGCAGGTGTCAGTGCCAACTACAGCTGTTACAGATCTAATTACTGGGTCATGTATTGCCTCGCTTCCGGGTTGTGAGCCCCGTTTTGAATCCTCTTCGTATCCCTCGTTGCAGAGCAAATATTTGAAAATGTCCATTCAAGATGCTGCTGCTAATCTAATTGTTGCATTTGGTTAGATCCAATTTGGCACATATCTGGTGTAAATTACATGGCAGAGTTATTCTCTATCCATATCACCTATTATGGGGTGTTGGGCAGTTGCACTGGATCTTGCCCCAATTGCTCAACAGCTAAATTTCACCAAGTCTGTATAACCATTTGTACTAGGTTTCTAAGACAGATTGCTTTGATTTTGCTCATCCCCCACCCCCCATTCTGAGCTGCTGGGTCCCAGATCCAACTTGTTAATGCCCACGGGGCCATCAACTCCTTGATGGACATGGAGAACTGGGCTTGGCTGCTTTCTCCAGGTGGGGGAGGACAGGTTATCTGCTAGGTTTGGTATTGCCCTCTTGGCTTCTCTCCCTTGTTGACTAGATTGTTTCAGGATTAGGCGGTAGATGTTTCCATAGATCCAAAGTTCAGGCAGCTTAGAAGTACTGGGCATGTTGTCAGCTCTGGTTACCACTGGCAATGTGTGACCAGGGAACACTCTGTCAAGAGCCCCATGGTCAGTACAGTACCGAAGACGTGTGTTAGATGGCCCAGTAAAAGATACAGACACACACATAGATGTATTAAAGAACACATGGGCACTTCTGTCACTCAGGATCTGGCACTCGGTGCTGGCTTCAAAGAACTTAGAACCCTTAACACCCATTCTCACAATTAACAATGTTCAGACTGCAAGGCAATGTGACTTATGTCTTGCTCAATGTCCTAAAAACAAAGGTTACAGCCTATGAATGCCATGTAGATCTGTGGCACTGGTGATATTGGAATCTTTTTATTATTATTATTTATTATTATTATTATTATTATTATTATTATTATTATTATTATTATTATTATGTTTGAATCTAACACTATTTTACATCCAAAAGTACTTGGATAAAAAACCTGGCAAACCTATCAAGTCCTTTCAGATCACATGAACGCAGTGACTCCTGTATTTTTGTACAAAGCATTGTTTCCCAGAGGTGAGAATCATCCATTTTCTTCTTTTGATGTTCCAATTTGTGGCTCCAGATGTACTCAAGAATTAGTATGGTGTTCTGACAAATGACAGCTAAGGAATGACAGCAATTCACGTATCTTAAGTATATGAATGTTGGAAATACTCTATGGGTTTAGATAATTCTTGCAAGGGATGGCACAAATCACAAAATAAGTGATAGCAACTCGTATGATGAAATAAAAATATTTTGGAAGTATTTTCTGTGCTAATTTATCATATTGACCTCATTATAATGCTGGATGTGAATGGGTGAATCTCTAAACCCGAATATCGCTTTAATTTTTTAAAAGTTTCAGTTGTAAATGCTTCAGCAGAGCCATTTCTCCAAACTGAAATTAATAAACCACACTATAAGAACGACAATGACTTAAGAAAGGTGGTCCGATTTGACATTAAGAACATAATCTTGATTGTCACAACATATTTAGTGATTTTGCTAAAATAAAGGTGAAAAATAGAAATTTCTGGAAAAACATAAACATTACTTGTGAATTGTCTCCATAATATTACCCACGCAGACATTACCAGCCCATCATTAGAACAGTCAGACATATGCAATAATGACTGAGTTCCGTCATCTTTGACATTTTACTGATACTCGGTCATATAATAAACCGGAGCTTTATACTTATATTTTCTGTTTCATTGGTATGAAAGTATAATTGTCAGGGTAATAATAGAAAACACTTGAAGAGCTTAATTTATAAACTTTAAATATTTAGGCATTTGCCACATTAGCCTCCATTTGTCCTCTTGCCCCATGGGGCAAAAATGTTGGTGGCGGCCAGAGAGGGTGCGTACCAGGATCCAGGATCCTCCCGGCTCTATTCCTCAGCGCGGGGCTCCCGGCAGCTAGCCGGCAGGTGCCCTCCGGCCCCGCCCCCGCCTCCCACCTCCTCGGGGATTGGCTACCTTGGGCTAGGGGGGCGGCCCCAAGGTCGGGATAAAGTTGGGGGTCGCGGGCGCCGCCGGCTCCAGGTACTACCCACTAGGGTAGAGTGCGCCGAGTGCGGCCAGGTGGTCTCCAGCCGTGCGCTCTCGCTGCGTCCCAGGCGCAGTTCCCCATCCCCCTTTCGAGCCCGCTTGCTTCCCCGCGACCCCCAGGTGCGGCTCTTTGGGAGGGAAAAGTCAAAGTCCGGGCCTCAGTGCCTCGCGAGTGTCCGAGCAGGCTCAGCGCGCTGGCCCAGGGCGGCGGGGCGAGGGGTGCGGGGTGGGGACCCGGGCCGGGAGGGACCCGGGCGGCGCGCCGAGGCTGCAGGAAGCAGGGGCGGCGGCCGCTCGGGCCCTGGCTTGGCGGGGTGAGAGACACCCGGAAACGGATTCCATCGGGTGCCCGCGCGAGGGGAGCGTCTCGGAGGGAGCGGGAGGAGCCGGCGGGCGGGCGGGCGGCTGCTGAGTAATTCCCGCGGCGGCGGGAGGTGGCGGCCTGGGCGCTCCCGTCCCCCGCCGCGCTGCAGCCGGCCCGGCTCCTCCCCCCGGCCCGCCCCGGCCCGCCCAGCCGCGCGCCGCCCCTCCCCCGCCCCGCTCGGCTGCGCGCCGCTCCGGGCAGGTAGAGCCGGGCTGCGGGCGCGCCGGGGCCGCAGCAGCTGTCGCCCCACCTCGCCTCGGCCCTGCGCACAGCCTCGCGCGCCCATGGCGGGCTCGGAGCAGCAGCGGCCGCGGCGGCAGGACGACGGAGACTCGACCGTGGCGGCGGCGGCGGCGGCGGCACCCCTGCAGGACGCGGAGCTGGCCCTGGCTGGCATCAACATGCTGCTCAACAACGGCTTCAGGGAGTCGGACCAGCTTTTCAAACAATACAGGTGACTGACGCGCCCTGCTCCCCCGCCCGGGCCACGCGCCCCTCCGGGCCGGCTCCCGCGCCGCGATCTGCCGCGGGCCCCAGAAGCCGCCTCCCCCTCCCGTGGGTCACTAATCCCCGGCCCCGGTGACCAGGTCGCCACCCTCGGCCTGCGCTGCAACCGGCGCTTCTGCGCCTTTGTCACATCGCCCCCTTCCACCCCCGTTCCGTTGTCCTTTCGCCCCGCGGGACCCGCCACCTGTCCTCCCCGCGCTCCCGCAGTCTCCCGTCACTTTCTCGCCCCCCCCCCCCCCGAGAGGGGCGCCCAGTGCTTGTCCGCTTCTCTCTCACGGGTCCCGAGCCCGTTGGTTTGGGGACCTGGGACCGGATGCGATGGGAGGCAGCTGGGAGCCTCAGACTCTCAGTGCTGTGCCCGAGCCGCCTTTGTGACACAGAGCGCGCCAGCTGCATCGTGCCCTTTTCTTGTGCCTCGCGTTGCTTTGCATCGTTGTGCGTTCCAAACGCTTTTCTTGTTTGAAAACACATATGCGTAATTGCCTGCTAGTGCGGGAATGAAAAAGAAAACTCAACCGAACTCGGCTTGCTCACCTCTCTCTGCCTGTCTTCTGGACCTCAGTCCTCAAAATGAGTTCCTAATGCCTTTCAAGCGAGTGTACTTATTATGGACTTCTCTAACTTGAGGAAGAAAATGGAGGGATTGTAAATATATGTAAGGGTGGAAGGGAGAACACGTGTGCTCAGTTAGTTGCTTTTTAAAAATTCGTCTCCTAAAAAAATGAATCAAAAGAACTGAAACCCGTTATCGTTCTTCTGTGAGTGGGAGGAGCCTTCAGTTTCACTGGGGACCAGAAGCATCTGCTTTCTGGTTTAGGAAACAAGTTTGTGATTTGTCCTTCCAGTGTTGAGTCTCAAGGATGTTGATTAGCAACTTCCCTGTAGGTGTTTAAGGGACAGATGCTTCACACTTTTTCAGACCTGGGTGGTTTGGTAGGAATGAAGGGACCGTTGTGCATCTGTGATTATGAGCCATGGTCTGTAAGGAAATGAGAGGAGGGATAGGGGAGGTAGAGACAGATGCGTTTCGTTTTCTGACTTAAAAGATTGGTGGTTCTACGGTTGGAGCTTTCACTTTTTAATGGCAAAGCGAGTATCTCACTCAACTATGAACTCTTCACTAAAGACCATTTACTCTTAAGTCAGTTTTTTGTTTAAAAAACAAACAAACAAACAAACAAACAAACAAAAAACAAAAAAAAACCCCGAAGTGGAAACATCTTAGCTTTACTCAGGCCATTTTATTTTTAAAGGCTACCAGGCTGATTTCAGTCTGAGAATGTACTTCATGAAAAAACCACATGTGAGTGTTTGGTACAGTGCTCTGATTTTTTTTTTTTTTTTTAAGATTACCAGTTGTGTTGTATGAGAGAGAAGGCTGGAGAAAACCTGAGTCAAATTAAATTTACTCTTTGACTCAAGATACTGTGCTTGCCTATTTCAATACTTCTTGCTTTTGAAATGTTCTTGTTTTAACATTTTTTTCTAAACTGCTTTCATGTACTTAAATAGCACCTTGTTTCTGTATATTGAAAGCATGAAATAAGGCAGAAATACTGTTATCTAGACTATTTTATGTGCCGTTAAAAGAAGGCAGATTATGAGTGATAGTTATTTTCTCAGAGAAACTGATGCACCTAAAAAGGAGTTTCTCTGTGGGTGAGTGTGTTGAGGGTAGAGGAGGGGGAGGTGTCCAGGGAGGATTTACAGTATATAGACAGGAACTGTCTTTGTGTGTGTGTGTGTGTGTGTGTGTGTGTGTGTTTGAGATTCATTTTATTTTAGAGCGGACAGGCAGGGGGAGGGGCAGAGGGAGAAGGAAAGAAGCAGACTCCCCACTGAGCCAGGGCACCCAAGACACAGGGCTCAGTCCCACAACCCTGAGATCATAGCCTGAGCTGAAATCAAGAGTTCCCCACTCAACCGACTGAGCCCCCCCACAGGCGCCCCTACTTGTGTTTTGAAATAAAAGATGAAACTATTGTAGTATCTGTTTTCTGCCAGGCACAGTGCTGGCATATTCTCGCTTATATTCTTATATTCTCACTATTCTGGTGACAACAAAAGGGTGAGCTGTATTTTTATCATGACAATTTTATCATGAGGGGCTTGAGACTCCGTGTTTAGCTTGGACCAGGACACAAGCGTAGTGGTTCTAAATCAGGGCTCTTTTCATTATCTCATTCTGCTGCCTCACTAAAATTATTATACAGTTGACCCTTGGCCAACATGGGTTTGAACTGCAGGGATCTACTTCCACATGTATTTTTTAACAGTACTGTAAATGTATTTTTGCTTCCTTGTGATTTTTTTTTTTTTTTTTAAGATTTCCTTTGTTAGAGAGCATAAGCAGGGAGAGCGGCAGGCAGAGGGAGAAGCAGGCTCCACGCTGAGCAGGGAGCCTGATGTGGGACTCGATCCCAGGACCTCTGGGATCATGACCTGAGCCGAAGGCAGACGCTTAACCGACTGAGCCACCCAGGCATCCCTTCCTTGTGATTTTCTTAAGAATTTTTCCTCTAGTTTTCTTTATTATAGGAATACAGTATGTAGTACAACAAACAAAATACTATCAATAAGGCTTCTGGTCAACAGTTTGTTACTAGCAGTTAAGTTTTTGGGGAGTCAAAACTTATATATGGTTGGTGCCCCTGACCCTCATACTGTTCAAGGGTCAACTGTATTTTGTGATTTGCCTTCTGATCTTATTTTCTAGTAATTTAAACTTTTTAAAGGTGTAGACAGTGGTAGCATTTTCCCGTGAGCTTTCCCTTGATCCCTCTAATTTGTCCATGATGTGGGATGGCCTTGCATTCTTGCCACCTCCCAATGTGCTGCTGGTCCATATTTTGGCAAACACACTTGTGTAGATGTGTGGTTGTGGACCAGAATCCCGTAACCAGGGTTACAGTTGTAGTTTTGCCACTTTTTGTAGCTGCTGACTTTGGTTACTCAAAATTTGCTTCCTCGCTTATAAAATGGGAGTAGTGTACATCATAATGTGGTTGTTAGGATTAAAAGAAATAATCCATGGTAGCTGGCACAATGTAAGCCCTCAGTAAACGCTAGCTAGCTTTATACTTGATGCCTTCCGCACTATTGTGCTTTCTTCTTGATGGCATAGTTTGAGTAGAAGGAAGAAACATCCTGTGTGCAGGTAGCTTTTATATATATATATATATATATATTTTTTTTTAATTTATTTATTTGACAGAGAGACACAGCAAGAGGGAACACAAGCAGGGGGTGGGAAAGGGAGAAGCAGGCCTCCCACAGAGCAGGGAGCCCGATGAGGGACTCGATCCCAGGACCCTGGGACCATGACCTGAGCCGAAGGCAGACGCTTAACGACTGAGCCACCCAGGCGCCCCGCAGGTAGCTTTTATATTTAAGGTTAGCCTCACAGAGGGTGTATGAAAGATTTAGATCCTCTTATGTATTGGGAAATGTGTCTTCTGTTCCAGAGTTGAATGGTCTGCTGGAAAACTTAGTGACTTTATTATAAGTACTCCAGGAACACCTCTACTCTGTTTATGGAAGAGAAAGCTATTTGGTTTTCTCCTTTCTTAGGATTGTTTTGTCACAGAAGACCATCCTTTCCCTACTAGTAAACCTTCCAGAAGCTTATCCTCATAGTTTAACAAAAGAAACATATTTTGCATCTAGTGTAACAATAACATCTTTATTAAAGCAAGAAGATCATTTTCTCATGCCACCTTATTAGCATGATAAGTTTCATGGACAGCTATGGAATGAGGAGAAATGGTTACTTCATAGAAACCTATCATGAAGGCCATTCTGAATTAATGGAAAGCCTGGATTGTGTAATTTAGATATGACATATAGGAATTAGAAATATATGCACAGTAGAGTCTTTCTTTTGAGCTGTAAGAGGCTCCTTAGTTGGGATTTTCAGAATATAACTCACTTCTACTGTAACTGTAGTAATAATGTAACAAGGTGCACTATTCTTGGAGCTGAGACCCCATCATGCACTTGGGGATGTGTTCCCAGAGGTTGAAACAGATGGATGCTGCTGTGGGGGCTTTCTGCTTTGACCCTGAGGACACAACTTTGCACCTTCATGAGACTGACTACCCGAAATCAAATTCCTATTGTTGGCCTTTGGGCTTCGTGATCTAATGCAGCTGAGCTCACTCCCCCTCTGCGCGCCCCCCCCCCCCCCGCACTCTTAACTGATGTTCACGTGTGTGACGGAGACTCAGAGATTTAGGTACTCAGACACACAATAAAATAGGGGCTAGTTATGTGCACAAGGAACAGGCCCTAGATTTTAGGTGTTGTGGTGTAGGTACAGTTGACAGTGGTGTGGCGAATGGGAGACGTGCCCAGGGTGCGCTCTGACCTATGGGAGTGGAGAGCAGCTGGAGTGTAACTCAGCAGGAAGGAAACTTTAGTGGAGGAAATGCTGTCTGAGCATCATGGGGGGGGGGGGGCGTTGGCAGGGGGGTGGAAATGGGTGAGCACAGCAAGCCGATCAATGTGATTAGGTTGTCCCATTGATTGGCTGATTCCGCACTTGGCATTTTCGCGGATCACTGGTCAGTCTGCATTTCCTGTGAGTCAGTGCAGCTTTTCGGGGTTACTTTGCTGCTGGTCATCCAGTTAACTCATGTTGTATGACCACCGTGTTCCTCACCATGGCCCTCACGGCCATAATTGACTCTTGGCGCCTTTTTCTCTTTTTGGCATGTGATATTACTTTTTTAATTGGAGAACTATCCGGAGAGGTGAAGCACATTAAGCTAGGAGGAAGACAGGAGACATTTGGAGTTCTTGGCCAGAATGAAATTTGTTCTTCTTTCCTGGACTGGACGTTTATCTCCCTCCTCTCCTTGGTGCCACAGCATCTCCTCCTGCTTTAACTCCTTGTGTTCTTTCTGACCTTAAAATATCTGCAGTTCTTCCCCTGCCAACACTACCACCAATTTTTGGCTGTAGGTGTTATTAAAAAGTCATATTAAAAAAACCATTGTCCTCTAAAACAAGAAGCATATAGTGGTTATAAAGAATGTTCATTGAGGATAAATATGCATAAATAAATATGGATTTGCTATAGAACTAGTAAATAGTTGGTGTTATGGATTGTTTTTCTTTTCTGTTTTAAATTGTAAAAGTGGCAAAAATTTATTAACAAAAGGCAAGAAAAATTCATGGTAGGTAATATGTTTAGGTTTAAAATGCAAGTATGGATCCTAAATTATTTAACACAATTTATGGTACATATGACAAGGCCTTATTACCTGTGTCTTATTTGTAAGCATGTTGATTACAAGCCAGTCTTGTCATAGAGGTGGCTCAGTATAATCCAGGGATTGCAAACGGTGGCCTACGGGCCAAATCTGGCCAGCTGTCTGTTTTTGTAAATAAAGTTTTATTGGGACACAGGCACTCTTGCTTGATTATGTCTTTTCTGTGGCTGTTGCATGATACAGCAACAGTAATGAATAGCTGAGAGACCATGTGGCCTACAAAGCCTAAAATATTTACTCTCTGGTCCTTTACAGAAAAAAAAATTACTGGCCCCTGGTACAAACCAGAGTTCTGTCTGGAAAAACTCAAAAGGCCTGTGCACAAGACCTGGGCCAGTAGGTGCCTGAGCCTCTTTGCCGAAAGCTGTGGCAGGTACTTTAGAGGACGGGAAGAGCTTGTAGGACACCTGTGTTTTCTCTATGATCTGGCTGTTCCCAGACAGCAGCATGCCTGTGTCTTGCTGCTGGAGTTTATGGAAAGTCCACAGATGCAGAAATGGAAGAAAAGGAGAAGCGATGAAAAGCAGAAATGGTGTAAGGGAACTGGCAGTAAAGACAGGAAACTCCTCTGTTGCCTTTTTCTATCCTTCTCAACTTAGGGCCACGTTTGTTTAAAAAAGAAAAAAGCTCATATATTTTTTTCCCCCAATTATTGTGCTTTCTGGAAAGGTCCCAGTTGAATATTCATTAAAGATTCATTTTGTTTAATCGAGATTCTTAAAAATGCAACTGCCTGTAGACTAATGGGAGAGTTTATGTATAGGAAATTAACAGGAAAAAAATGAATATACTGCAGGTGTGTGTGTGTGTGTGCGTGCGTGCGTGTGCATGCACCCGAAAGCACACAAAGTTAAAGATGTGAACCCTTAAAGAATCTGTGTGCTCTGAGTCCTGCATGCCGCATTAACAAGTTCTGGAAGATTGCCTTCGTCACTACCCTAGTTAGAGGACTTGTACTGGGTGAAATGAAGGTTTGGTGAAGGTAAGAAAACACAAAGGAAGAGAGCAAGAATACTGAAGTGTAGAACACTTCCTGTTCTAGTTACATGAAACCACTTGGAGATCCCCAAACACATCATCATATCTCAGGGGCCTAGATCTTTTTGCTCAGGTTGTTTTAGCTCCATTTTTTGCACCCCAGGCTCCTTTGCCAGGGTCACTCTCCTCCTTCCCCAGCAACAGCAGTGGGACTTTCGAAAAGCTAATGCTGAGAAGGGCTTGAGAAGAGTATAAACGAGGTACAGAAAGTAGATGGCTGTGCAGCAAAGAATTTTCCTGTTATTTCAAAACTGCCTAGTGCCAGGGCTGCGGTTGGCGGGGGGG